>NW_027104475.1:0-79059 GCF_902728285.1 Clytia hemisphaerica
ATAATCTGATGGTGGAAAAAATAGAGGTCCAGGGAACCCACACAAATTATGTAACTGAAACTATTAACTGTCACACCAAATCTGAATTTAAAAACAATCAGAATTCCCTCTTTTTAAATTTATAACTAAGGTCTTCGCATAAGAGGGCTGACACCATAATTATTCATTCATTAAAATGGCAGAAAAAAAACATTAAAAGTTTAACATAAACTTTTATTTTTAAAAAGAGAAGAGAAATCACTATTTTATGAGTGTTTTTTCTTTTCCTGTTGTATATAAAACATAATGAACAACAATGTCTTCCTCACTTGTGTTTTCAGATGTAAAAATCAAAAGATTTTGTTCAAAAAGTGTAAAATTAATCACCCAATTTGTAAAAAAACAAGCATCTTTTACCACCCAACCCACTGATCAGATCTTCGTTCATTTCTACCGTATCTTATCTACCATTTTGCCTTCGACTTCTCGAAGGTTTATTTACATCCCCTTGGTTGTATCAACTAAAGATCTATATCTCAAACAAAATCAAGATATTGAGAGGGTATTTTAAAAAAGCCGTGCGACCACGAAACTCTCTCTATTTTGTTTTTAACACATGAAATGAGGAGAGCATTCTATTCAATATACTTTCTGCCGTATTAGCGTAGAAATTGCACTCCAACGTAGATAAAAGATAAAGTAGATAATTATAGGAGGACAGCCGTATGAAAAAGAAAGTGAGTATCATACATATTAGCAACCGCATCGAATATTACTTTTTCTTAATGGCAAAAGGAAAGACTTCCATTTTTTTTCAATGGATTAGATTGGTTTTCTTCTTTAAGATCTTCATTGTAGAATTGCTTCGTAAACTTTTAGATTCTCGGAATTAGATTTTGTTTTGAACGGCAGTTAGTCAAAATCAATAATTAAGCTGTGGTTTTCCTCACTAAGATAAAAACATTATTTAAAGACAAATAATACGGGCATTTTATTTTTAATCAAACAACCACAGATATTGCGCAATTTACAATTATTTTCAAAAGTTGACGCATGCGTCGACCAAAAACGGTCGAGGGGTTCCCTCTGACGTCCTATCGCAGCGCCATCATTCAAATCAGAAAGCGAAGATAGTATACGGCAGACTTTCTGACTAGTCCAGTGTAACCAATATAAAATCCATGCGTTAAACCATCAATTAAATATTTACAGAGTTCTTGTTCTGGGTGCTGTCGTAAAGCAGATGAAAAATTGTCAATATTAACAGGAGTCGTGATGCCGTTTGGGAGGGGATTAGTTGGTTGGAGGACGGAATGGGGTACGGGTGTTGGATGCGCCGATGGAGGGGGTACATTTGGAGCCTGGGTGGCCCGGGCTGAAGCATTTGTTGCAGATGTGGATGTATCGACATGGTTAAATAGTAGTAGTTTTTTCCAGAGTTATAATGTTCAGGGTCGTAGTGCATGTACCAGTGTATACTCGTTAAAACCTACAAAGTTGGATTTTGGACTTTTTTAACTTAATTATCGATAATTGTATAATTCACTTTTTTACAACCTCCTATAAAATGTTCATAAAACATCTAATTTCAGAATTTTATCACAAAGTGTCGTAAAATTCGAAGTTATTCAAAATTCTATCAGAAATTCCTTTAAGAAATCAAGTTTTTCGGACCTAGAGATTACACAATTAGATTTAAGGTCGTGTATGCAAATATTGTATCCACTGGTATAGACCTATTGTTACTGTTTCCCAAATGTATTTTTTCTTTCTAAAAGTGCCAAGCTTTATTTATTTGTAATTACTATATGAAGAAAATAAAGTGTTTCTTTGGGCGTTTTATTATTTTAGAAAGTTTCATGGACTTTTGATTTACAAACTATCGTGGTTTTCGTGAATCTTGACTTTTTTGCGAATGTTTATCTCTTTCTGAATGCTACAGACGAATTAATGAACGTTTCCTAAAAACTTGTTTCCTAAAAAAGCTTCCTAAAAAGTTGTCAGCAGTGTTTATCCTTTTAACTATCTATACCTTTAACTTAATTGTCGCAATTTTTTATATAAAGCTTCAATATTCCTCAAATGATTCCTGAAAGTTTATTTTTCCGTCAAATCAGCGAAAGTGTATGTCGTAAATTTCAGTAAATCTCACGACCTACCGAAATCCTAATCTAATATTCTTAAACGAGTGCAATGAGAAAATGTTATCAATCAATTTTTTTTCCAGAATGGCATACGTATTAGTTAAATGTTTTGAAAATAACAAAATCGTCGAGGCCACCATTCCAAAGCATTGGATGGAAGGACATACAAATGTGGTGGCCAACACACAAAGCCAGACAATTGGCCATCAGTCTCGCTCCGCTAGACAAAAATTGGAAATCGTTTCCAGTCCTAGAAGTCAAGAGATCTAGTGGTTAGTATAATGTATTTTTAAACATGCATAGAAAATAATGCTTACATCATTGGTCCGTGATTTTAGCATGAGCTTTTCTTCTTCCATTCAAGCCCTGTTATTTCTCATTGGATTTTTATGGCTTTCCACTTATGAAAGGGGAATTCCTGTATTCGTGTAGTGGATGTAAGCAAATGGCAAAATATTTAAATCTGGGCTAAAGCTTGGATAATTTCCCCTCTTATCTTAAGATAAAGTTTAATATTCTCTATTTCAGACAACTTTGAAGAATTGGAAACTGGATCGTACACAACTACGGAAGCTGAAGACAGTCCCGTTAAGAAAAAGCCAAGTCGTAAGTGCTAAATAATTATTTTAAAAAGTTAATACGGGGTTGAGGGTTGAGCAGACCGTTATTATACCCTAGTTCCTTCTTTTATCATTTTTCTACGGCTACTTCAGATCTCAAATTTGATTTTTCAAATTTGACAATTTCGAATTCTATACATTGACGCCATTGCTATGAATACGCAATTTCGATGACAGCTCATTTAATGAAGCATTTCTCGTCCACTTTATAGACCAAGAAAGAAATACAAGTTAACCTCAATTTGCGATGGAAAGTTTTTGCCTTCGCTACCAGGTGCAGCCACAGGTGATTATTTGTGTGAAATTCTTTTTGCCTTATACCTCCATTGCTTGGTATCAGAGTCGGCACCATAAAAAAGATCTTTAAGTTTGCAACACTAAATTCGATTCTTCTCAAATTGTAAACTTTATTTGATTTGCCACTTATATCACTTTAGTATCGTCCAAACAAACAGTTGAAGAAAATTCTTTACAGCTTCGCTCTCCTGTTTTGGACAAAGGTAACATTACACCTTTTTCAAATATTGTAATATTATAATCTTTTAAAAATCTTGAATGGAAATTTCATCCAGCATTATTTATCTGGAGAGGAGATGGGTACTGACCCTTTGGTAGTGTCACTAGAGTTTGAAAATGGTCCCTCTCAAGTATATTTTAACCTTAAAATTTAATGAATCTGTGGAGATATTTTGAGATCCTGATATACTTTATCTCTTTTAAAAAGGTTGCTCTTTCGCACTAGTAAATAGGAATTAAAAAAAAGTTTAAGCTGAAGAGAACACTTCTTAAATTCATTTTTTTAATTATTCGTTTTAGTAACAACCAAGGGAAAAGCAAGGGGAAATACAAGTCTAGTGTCTCCTGTTTACAACAAATGTAAGTTTTATAGTAGACCTTTAAAAGTTGTAAAGGTTTAAAGTTAACGGGTCAAAGGTATACCGTAACGAATTAGTTGTTGTAAAAGTGACGTAATGTAAAAAATGCATTATAGGGGCTCAGATCCTTGAATTACTTCTTAAATTGGAATACCGATCGCTTCTTTTAGTTCAATTTTTCTTTTGCACTGGTAAAATATAAATAGAAAGAATTTATTGTTTTAGCCAATATATCACAAATGGTCAGGATTGAGTTTTTCGCCCACGACAGAGAAACCCAGTAATGCCATAGCCTGATTAATCAAGCCAGATATTACAGCGCGCGATTCTGTATAAAGGTGATATAGCGTTCTCGGTGCTTGATTTTTTTATATCCGTGAAATTTAAGTTAGCGCTGAATAACTGGCTTGAGAGCAGTAGACGTTCAGAATCTGAACGTCGTTTTTTTGTAGCTTCTAATTGGTCAGAGGCGGTCACGTGGTATAAAAGCCGAAACTTTTCGTAAGTTGTTGATTTTTTAATTATTTTCGCAAGAAACAAGAGAAGGGAAAACTGGTTTGTGAAAAAAGTTTTTGTTTTGCTGAAGCTATATTTAACTTTTGCTGCTTTGACTTTGAGTTTTGTGATAATGGAGTCTGCTCAGATCTTCGACTACAAACACACTTGGAGCAAATTAAATATTTTCATCAATGCCAATGGAGAAACGAGACCAAATGGGCCAAATGACTGACAAACTGAAACCTGATTATGTATTTGGAGAGAAGTGTTCGAGCTATCATGTGTCTTTTTCAGAATGAATTCCGTTATTTGGTCATGACTAAATCCCAATGTCGACTGTTGTGTGTCAAATCTAATAGATGAAAGAGCCAACCGTTATTTGTACTATGTATGTATAATTACATAAACTATCAGCTTGGATTCCCAGGCTAGGGAATAATGTTCCATCTTCATGTATGTTTGTTGAACGATAAAATTTATTTGATGATGACATTAATGGTTTTTGCTGCAATATAGTTTTTGGGCTAACAAAATGTTTTTGAAAAACAATTTTTTAAAGACAATAATTGTCGCAGATCCTATATATAATGAAGATTCGATATATTGGAGCAAAGATTTTTTCGTAGTAATTTTTATCTTATATTTGGGTATATTGTGACTCCCCAAGCGATTTGAAGTACACAAAAGTCCGATCGGCTAAAGCGGGTAAAAGACCGGTCTCATAGCGGGCGAATTGAAATTTCAAGGGGCCTAACATTTTAGAAGATCGGCCATGAAGCGGCCAATGGGATTTTTCCAAGAACGGCCTCAAGGCCTCTATTAGAGGCTTTTTCTTGATCGAGAGACCGGCCAAGCGGCCAGCAGCCTATTTAGCGGCCAGCGGCCTATTTAGCGGCCAGCGGCCTATTAGCAGCTGTCTTTAGGGATCTTCTCAAAAATATAATCGACTTTCGTTTATGAAGTTCGATTAATGATTCGACTTGACTTAATTTCCTATAGTCGATTATTTTAATCTCCCACATTCGATTATTTTAATCCTTGTATTTGATTAATTAATCCTTTTTCTCTTATATCTTAGGGATATTCTCAAAAATATAACCGAATTTCGGTTAAATGGTTTCAGTTAAATTCGGCAGTTTAACCGAATCGCTTCGGTAGAAAGTTTAACTAAATTCGGTAAAAGTAATTATTGAATTCGGCTTAAGCTTGTGGAATTCAATTAAAGTTTTCCTAAAAAAATTGTTCCTTTAACTACTTAATAATATAGATTTGGAAAGCAAGAAAAATGTCTCGAGTAGTCGGGGAGCAGAATCCAAAAATGGCATTTTTGCTTAACCCTAAAAAAGAATGGGGTTGTTATATACCGTTGGAACGGAAATTTTATGCTGATTATGGAAACCCAGGTCGTAAAAAGTCTATCCTGGACGATTTTGAAAACGAGGCTGGAGTTTGCACTCCTCCGTGGTGTTTTTTTCGATTTTACCTGTTTTAGAAAAATGCTGACTGTCAGCAAAGTAAAGGTTTTTAGAATTTCATTTTTTTTGGAAATTGCTGCCAATAGAATTGCTTTTTAGCAAAAAATTCAAAATTTTTGAAAAAAAGTTTTTTTGCACTCCTTCTTGGAGGTTTTTTTGCAAAAATCAGCGTTTTTACAAAAATATACTGCTAAAGTAAGTCTGCTGGCAACTGAAATCCGGTTCAAATGACCCCTTTAGTGGTTTTGGCTGAAGAACTATATCTTACCATGACAAAAAAACGAAAACTGCAGTCAAAAAACAATTATATGGCTTTTTGCTCTCCTTCTTTGGTGTTTTTTGACAAAAATCGATTATAGCCGTTTTTAACCAAAATTCGACTTTTACAAAGTATTCCCTTAAGTTTGGAAACTGAATGCCTTCGTATCTCTGAAAGTTATTCTCCATTATGTAAAATGATGAAAAAAATCAAAAATTGATCTCCTCTCCTCCGTTGATGCTTTTGACCAAAAAGTGATGTTTTTGAACGAATTTCTGCCTAATGGTCCAGGGGAATTTCAGGCTTAATTTAGGAAACCCAAAATTTGCGTACACATGAAGTTTTTTGATTGAAATGTGTTCATTAGGTCCTTAGGAATGAAAAACCATCGAGTGACACTTTACACACCTTGGACATTTTCCATAATGGTGGAAATTTCAAAATGGCGGATTTTGAATTTTTTTGAAATTTTGATGTCTCTGAACATAGACATATTATATACCGTTGGAAAGGGTTTTTCATACTGAACAACTTTTTTGCCTACAAAAAAGTCATAAAATGTAGTCAATGTGAGTAAAAGGGGACAGAAGGTGTTAAAATGATGTCATCGTCACCACCAAAAATTTGACATTTGCTTCAAATTATTGAAAAGGATTTTTCATTGCTAACGAAAAAGTCTGAAAATGTAATAAGTAATGTGTAATGTACGAGTAGAAATGTGATAGAAGGTATCAAAATAACGTCATAACTATCCAAAGCATCGACATTTGCTCCATTTATGGATGAATGTCTATATACCATTGGAAAGTATTTTCATGCTGATGTTGGTGCACCATGAAGAAACACTGATTCGACTGTAGCACGAAAAAGGTTGTGTTTAATCTTACCATGAAGGTTTGATTCAGTTGTAATTACTTAGTACTTAATCCTTTTGAGATTCTCACATTAACTTTCCAGTGGAGGCTTTGTAACTGCCAAGGCAGTGGAATTCTTCTACCTTTTATATTACATGAGTCTGGTTTAGAGATTTGATACCCATCATAGTTGGATATCATGTATTTGATCTAGAGCTATGACAGGAGAAACTTTGATGTGTGGAAGAGTTTTTCTGCATCTTCGGAATTGCTCAGATTGTATCTGTAAGGTAGTACCTGCTTCTTGATCTTTGGGGAATAAGACAGTGGCATATCAACAGGTGGATGAGCGCCCCCCCCAAAAAAAATAAATAAAAATTGACCAAAAAGTTCAAAGTTTTCCCAAAAGAATGCGAACTTTGAACTTTCCAATGCAATTTTTTAAGCTATTTGAACTTGCTTACAGCAAAAATTTAGGCATGCGGCGCATAAGTTACGAGAAAAGTTTTCTCCGAAAATTTTCTCTAAAAAAGGTGAAAATTTTTCCAATCTCGCCCCCGAAACGAAAACTTGTGGCTACGCCTCTATAACACCGTGTGTTTTGTGGCGGTTGAGGGAAGTCTTCAATACATATAGTCTAGCGACAATTTAATGGAAAAGGTGCCAGCGCTCTTTTATCGAAGGCATCTGTATCTTTTTAAGGCGATTTAACGATGATATTTGTTCTGTAATTGAATTGATGATTGGATTACAAAGAATCGGAATCCCAAGTCTGAAATATAGGCTTGCGTTATGATATAGTTGAGATCTTCAACTTTTGAATCACTATGACAACAAATCATGTGCTTCTAAAAAATTTAACCAACAAATAAGACCTGAGAACACACCTCTGAACTGGTCAAAATTTTCGAAAGTTATGGTGATCGTGGACCCTATAGCAACTCTCTTTACTATCGAGGCATCAAACAGAGGAATAGTCTGTCTGAAAAAGTAGTTAAATCATCAATCATCCAAAATATAAGAGTTGAAAGAAGATCTTGGAAAGAGGAAATGTTTGGGTATGATTGAAAATGTCACTATTGTTGCATATCTGTATTAAAGTTTAACCTTTATTTTGTAATAAAACCAATGTTTGAGTGATTTATAGATGCCCACGCGCTTGCTTCGGAATCTGTAAGGCTTTATTATTACTTAGTTGGGCCCCCAGCGGTTTAAGTTAATGTGTGTTGGGGTTTTTTGGTTGCGTGAATGCGTGAAAATCGTAAAAAACTTGCGTGAACGTGAAAATCCATTTTTTTATTACGTGAATGCGTGAATCTGCTCTGTTTTTTTGCGTGAATACGTGAATTTTTCCTTCTCACCCAAATTTGTGCAAATTTCTCCTATCTTTGACAATTTCCTTAATTTTTTCCGAAAATTTCCCCGATTTCCCAAAAATTGGGTTTGCATGATTTGCGAGATTTTTTTTTTGGGGGGGGGGGGGGCTCTTAGTTTGACCTGGTGATCAAACCTTTTAACCTAATCTATCGTCAAATAGAAGATCTATCTAAAGGGTTTAAGGGCCAGTTCTACATACAGGATGTGATGTGATGTACCACAGATGCAAGGTATTGTAAATACACACGCAAACGTATAACCCAGAACTCATAACAATTGAAAAAAGTGGACTAAAAAACCATCTCGATGATAAAAATAGACATTGGCCATCCCCGTTAGTAGCACTTAGCCCCTTCAAGCTCCCCACCGGCTAAGAAATTCTCAACGGTTTATTGATGCTACAGGGGTGTAAAAATGACGATTATTTAGTTTTCCTTGATGACACCGATGATTTCTTTGTAGCTGCCTGCTACGTAAGCGAATCTGTAATGAACTAAAGTCTATTCACGATAAGTGTGCACTCTTTTTTCATTTACCGATAACTTTTGAAGGAATTCTTCAATCTTTATAAATTTGGTATCATTGGAAAGATATTATTGAGTGGAACAATTTGGAATAAAAAAATCTTCAAAAAAATTCTAAAAATGAAGATGAAAATGAAGAAGAAAAAAATGAAGATCTTGTAGAATACTGCTATAACTTTCATTTTCACTGGAGAGATTCTTTGATCTTAGAAGATCATCACTGTGAAGAAATTTCATTAAGATATTTATTCAATATAAAGTTATGATACAAAGTTAATAAGTGATTGACCCCAAAAAACAGCAAAAAACTGCAGAAAACAGCGTTTTTAGACGTCAATCAGCTTATAACTTTGTTTGATATCTTTTGACTGAATGATTATTTTTGAGAAATTTTTTCACAGTAATAACGTTCGATGATCAAGGATTCACTTCACGGAAAATGGTAGTTATAGCACTTTTCTACAAGATCTTCATTTTTTTCTTCTTCATTTTCATCTTCATTTTTGGAATTTTTTTAAAGATTTTTTTATTCCAAATTGTTCCACTCAATAATATCTTTCCAATGATACCAAATTTATAAAGATTGAAGAATTCCTTCAAAAGTTATAGGTAAAAGAAAAAAGAGTGCACACTTATCGTGAATAGACTTTAGATTACCCTTGTGGGTCAAGAGAACATAGAAAAGGTAGTCTACAGAGTTAAAACCATTGGAATCTCTTCCACCTTCAATCGGTATTTCAGAGCATGCATTTGGAATATTTATATCGAATGCTTCCCGAAATGTATCCAATCAAGTTAAATTTCAGCATTTGAAACGTCATTTTGACACCTATTGCTTTTTACTCCTACATTACACATTAGTCATTACTCAGTAAAATTTGAGACTTTTTATTTAGTATTAAGCGAAAACGTTATTCAGCTCGAAAAATCCTTTTCCGGGATGTCTACGGAATTGTTCTCATTAGTTGCAAGGTTTTAAGTTTTGTAGGGTCAAATTTTAGGCATTTTTCACGGTTTTCGGTTTATTTATTGAGTATCTTTAAAGTTTCTCGGGGCTCCATTTGATTTTGACTGGTAGCACAATACTCTTGAACGAGGTGTGTATAAAAGATTATTTTGTAGTATTCTCGAGATTACGAGAGAAATGAGAGAAGCAAGCACGCAATTTTTTGGAAATTTTGCTTGTATAGAAAGAGACTTCGGGAAAAAAAACAAATCGAACCTAAGACAAAATGCTCTTTTTCAAGGTTTTCAAGGAATGCCTTTAGATTATATACACTTTTCAAGGTTGTTTGGACCATTTTAAAGTTTCTTCTTTTCTCCTTTTCAAGGTTTTCAAGGTTTTTAAGGTCCTGTAGTCACTCTCTTTTCAATAATTTGAAGCAAATGTCAAATTTTTGGTGGTGATGATGACATCATTTTAACACCTTCTGTCCCCTTTTACTCACATTGACTACATTTTATGACTTTTTTGTAGGCAAAAAAGTTGTTCAGTATGAAAAACCCTTTCCAACGGTATATAATATGTCTATGTTCAGAGACATCAAAATTTCAAAAAAATTCAAAATCCGCCATTTTAAAATTTCCACCATTATGGAAAATGTCCAAGGTGTGTAAAGTGTCACTCGATGGTTTTTCATTCCTAAGGACCTAATGAACACATTTCAATCAAAAAACTTCATGTGTACGCAAATTTTGGGTTTCCTAAATTAAGCCTGAAATTCCCCTGGACCATTAGGCAGAAATTCGTTCAAAAACATCACTTTTTGGTCAAAAAGCATCAACGGAGGAGATCAATTTTTGATTTTTTTCATCATTTTACATAATGGAGAATAACTTTTAGAGATACGAAGGCATTCAGTTTCCAAACTTAAGGGAATACTTTGTAAAAGTCGAATTTTGGTTAAAAACGGCTATAATCGATTTTTGTCAAAAAACACCAAAGAAGGAGAGCAAAAAGCCAAATAATTGTTTTTGACAGCAGTTTTCGGTTTTTTGTCATGGTAAGATATAGTTCTTCCGTCAAAACCACTAAAGGGGTCATTTGAACCGGATTTCAGTTGCCAGCAGACTTGTTTTAGCAGTATATTTTTGTAAAAGCGCTGATTTTTGCAAATAAACCTCCAAGAAGGAGTGCAAAAATTAATTTTTTTTGAATTTAGATTTTTTTGCTAAAAGGCAATTCTATTGGCAGCAATTTTCAAAAAAAATTAAATTCTAAAAACCTTTACTTTGCTGACAGTCAGCATTTTTCTAAAACAGGTAAAATCGAAAAAACACCACGGAGGAGTTCAAACTCCAGCCTCGTTTTCAAAATCGTCCAGGATAGACTTTTTACGACCTGAGTTTCCATAATCAGCATGAAATTTCCGTTCCAACGGTATATAACAACCCCATTCTTTTTTAGGGTTAAGCAAAAACGCTTCTAACTCGAGATATTGAATTCTGCTCCCCGACTAAGAGACCAAAATCTTGAGGTTCAGCCAAGCCCACCATGACCCACAACGAACGAAGCAGAGTGCAGACTTTTACTAAATGGTTGTTTACATTGAGCTCCCTCTGCATGCTTTCCTTCGTGTTATCACGTGAACTTTTACAAAAAATAGTGATGAAATACACTCCTTCTTAGTGTGTTCTCTTTCTTTTCACGTGATTTACACTTTTTCTCTCTCTTGAGCATTCTAAAAGTTGCATCAAACATTCGAAACGCCACAGATCAGGAGCTTGTGACAAATCAGGAGCTTATAAGAAAGCAAAGCCTGCGAGATGCCCTTTTGGAAGCTTTCCCTCTCCTCTACTGGGGAAACAATCATTTTATTTTATTTACAACATTTGATGGCTTCTTAGGTCCTTTTTATTTTGAGCGCCCTCCCTTTTATCTTTTTTATGTTGTTTTTCACTTTTTGATTTCTGAAAAAATCTTCCTTTGTTCCAAATGTACTTGAAAATGTAAGTAAATTGAAAAACAAAGCTAAGGTCGCTAATGGCCGCTTAGGGCTGCTAATGTCCGCTAAGAGCCGCTAATGTCCGCTAAGGGCCGCTGTTAGCGGCTTAAAACTTACTATGTGGCCGCTTCACTGTGGCCGCTTTTAATAAGCGGCCTCGCATCGGCCTTCTTCAATATCCGAGCGGCCCAAAAGGTAAAAAGACCGGTCGAGTAGAGGCCAAAGAAGATCGGTCTTTTTACCGATCGGACTTTTATGTACTTCAGATCGCTTGGGGAGTCACAATTATTTTGGTTTGTTTTGTAATATTTTTGTAGAATTTACCATTCTACACACACACTCTTCTTCTCGGGTCACAAATAAAACAAATGTATTACTTTTCAATAGCGAAGAGAGAAAAAACAAACCGATGAAGTGTTTGTTTTTTTCGTAATCAAATAAAAGAATTTTGGTTTTATTGTTTGGAGTTGAAGTTAACCAATCAAAGAGCAGCACTTCTTTTAATGTGTCCAATCAAATTGTGTTATTTTTCTTCAAAACAATGTTATGTTTTTATTCTTGTGTGTGTGATGAAATATTTCTAGGCTGTTGTTCATAATGGAACTTTCAAACTTTCGGACGAATAAATTATACTAATTATACAAATTATGTGTAATTACGTCACTGTTCGCGCGAATTTTGAACTGTCGTTGTTGTCAGTTGATAAGCACCGAGTTCTACTGCTCCTAAGCCAGTATTTCAGTCACAACTTAACTTTCATATTTTATAGCAAGTGACTGAAAACTGGCTTAGATATCTAGGCTAGTAATGCCAGTAATGCATTCATTCAAATCCTTACTGGATTCAATTCACAAGGTATAATGTCTTGAGATATTTTTAAGCTAATTGTGTACATACAATAATTTTTTCTAGATAAAGTAAGATTTTGAATGCTTTCTGCAATAGGAACACCCAAATATTTCCACATTTCTAGTTACTCTATGCAATATTAAAATACGTTAAATTACGTTTTGGTTCGTGAAGGATATATACATTTGCATGGCACTGACAATTTAAATATTCCTCTCTCGGTGATCAATCGTTGATTTCGACGACAATGTCATCGCCCGTTCGGCAAACATTAAAATATCCAAGTGCTGGTGGTTGATCTTTAAAGAAATGAATAATAAACGTGAGTTCGTAATAAAGTTCTTTGATACAAGTCCTTTTACCTGCTTACTTAAAATTTCTCCCTCTCTAACTTGTTTGGACCTATCCCAATGTCATACACAGTGCTTATCTAATTAAGTTCAAAACGTCCATATAACGTTAGATGAACGCTAAAACACGAACTAGTGAAAAAGTGTGTACATCAAATTAGTAATTGCATCATTGTACTTTCATTTTCAGATTTTCAATATACGATCATGATGGAGTTTCAACGACTGAGTCAGAATCAAGATCGTATACTAAGTCTACTCCAGAATTCAAACACGGACACCGTAGAAAGCGATGATATAGGAGATCAAATCCTTGGGGCAAGTTCCTCAATGGAAGAATTCAAGAAAGAGGAATTAGAGCTTAAGAAGAGCAGCAAAAAACGAAAGATTAAGGTACCGGGTCAGACTTGTTGTACCAGCCTTATTCCTTATGAGGATAATTTGAAGTATTCACCTTGATTTTCTTGCATCCGCGGCAAGGACCAATAGTTTATTAGTGTTTGAAAATATCTTCAGCTGTCCATTGCAAGGTCTCTCATTTTGTTGGTACATAGATAGCCTGATTTTAGTCCATATTTCTTTTGGAGGTATTTACAAGATAATTTTCACTCCAAACTAATGTGGTTTATCAGGCACCTTAACTTATCTTGGTAATCAATGCACTTTTTTTAAGCATAATATTTTTATCATACTGAGGAAATTATGATGCTAAGCTTAGCTCAGATGTGGGAAATTCATCATTTCACGGCGGGCACGCGCAGGCGGTTTTTTGTTTAGATTTAAACGACCGCGATTTCAGTGGGCGGAATTGCATAAATGATAAGAGAGAAAAGTGATTAAACCACATGCTCTTGAAAGTTATGTCATACTTCAAAACCCCAACTCATGTTTTTGGTTGAGAGTTATAGCTTGTGCTGAGATTCAAAAGCCAGCCAAATATTCAATTTTTATCACTGGCTTGGAGGTTTAAACTGAATTTTTACCAAAGTATGGTTAGAATATTGCTTAATGGGGAAGTTAGTAAGCATTCTATGGGGTAGATTTTTGCTTTATTATGCAAATGGAATGTTGGAGTAAAAGTCTATAAATTTTGTTTTTTAAATTTCTTCAAACTTTCTGTGTTATTGTACATTGAAATAGAGGCTTTCTAGATACTCACGGTATTATAGTTCCATATGTTTTCTTTGAAGAATCTTGATAGGAATCTCTGAAAATCACATTTTTAATTGGTTTTGTTATTTTTAGAGTAGTATGTAAACATTATAAATATGAAAACGTACACGCAAAATCAACCACCGTTTGAACCACGACCGTTGGAGCCGTATCGCATATTCAGAGAGCACTCTCTGTCGACAATTTCTCTGGTTGCATGGCACTTCAATTCAATTTTGAAAAGTATACATAGGAAAATCTCTCTAAAACAATCATTTCGAAATCCCTTTACTGTGAACTTATCAGAGATTATTTTTAAAGATACGTTTTATCACGCATTCCGTGCCATTCGTGATTTTCAACCATCCAACGGTGTTTTCACGAAGACCGAAATAAAACAAGAAGGGGGACGTTGTATTACGTGAAGTTAAATTTACCAACTTAGAGGCACTGGTTCTACACCTCACAAAACTTACATGCACTGCAAAGGAGGACGAAGGAAAAGTAAATATTGAGAAAGTTTATTTTCAAAAACGATTCGCACATGGTGAAAAGGGGAAGATTGTTGTTACCGTAGATGAGCCGGCAACCTTTCGCCATAAAGTTTCAACATCTACACTAACTGTATCGACCAGATGGTTAATCAATTTGGTACTATTTGCTCATATTAAAACGTCCATGTATTTGTAAGCCTTGTTTATTTTTCTTTGGAAATATTCACCACGGCTCCAGCAATAAGGTCCAAAGCAAAATCAAAACAGTTTAAAATGATTGGGGAGTTCTCTAAAAATAATAAACAAATCAATTTGATGGAAGTAAAACTGAACGAACAGAAAGAAATATTAAGACAAAAGGAAATTGAAATAAACAAACTCAAATGCAAATTTCAAAGAAAACAAAAAAGACTTTCAATTCTCAATGAAAAAATTAACAATACAGACAAAAATCTTTTAATGTTGTCTAGATACTCAGTTAGCCCACGCTTCTTCATTTCGTCAAGCAAAGCTTCCCAGAGAAAACAGAAAATAACTACCTCAGAAACACCACACATGGCTAGAACTGTGAGAAGAAATGAGACTTATACTGCCTGCTCGCTCATTCATGGTTCCGAGAGAAATGCTACTGCATATGGGATTATTGATACATTGACTTGTAAATACCCTGCTAAAGAGCTAGCAAAGCATATCTTGTTAATGAACTAATGTCCCAGATTCTTGCACAACATGAAAAAGATTTTTATGATTCTGAGGAAAATATTTTAAGATCTTTGAATGTTTATTATTCACACCGTGTAATGGGTAAAATAAAGGACCTTAAATTAAGAAAAGCCAATAGAAACAAAAATAATGTACCAAATTATGTGACCTATGAGAAACTATCTAAGAAGATAAGAGATCTTGATATTGGTCTTCGGAAAGGGTGCTACAGACCCCTAGTACCTTATGCCCTTGTCTGTACACAAACCCAATATCTACGGCTAATTTCAAAATTTATTGTCGTAGAGGGTCTGTTGTCATTGTCTTTTCTGGTTTGAGATTTTTCAAACCAACTGCTACGATGGAGTGCTGTTGGAGTTTGGCGAGAAATTGGAGGATATAAGACAAAATGGCCGTCAGAGTTGTCAGAAAGTATAGAAGTTTGTCGAACTGATTTTTTTATTTTTTAATAATTGGAATAAAAGAGAGCTCTAAATGAAGACATTCTATTGCAAAATAACTCTTTTTGCACAAATCGAATGTTTTTTGTTTACATTTTGGATCTTTGAGTTCAGAACATGAGAGAAAAGTCGTTTGATTCGAATCTTGTTTTTAAAGTGGTTTTAACTTCAGTTCTTTGCAAAAGAATATACTCAGAGTATATCTGTATGTTTTTTTTGTTCAAATTCAGTATTACTTTTACGGCATTCGATCTATGTAGAGTGGCTATAGTTTGTTTTATTGGCATAACTTTTTTAGTTAAAATGATTGTATTTTTCTTTGGCGGACTGCATGGAAAAATAGGGTACTTGGAAAATAATTTTCTGTTAGACAATTTTGAATATGCCTTCGTTACTTTTAAGCTTTTAGTTTGGCTCAAAAACATTAAAAAAGGAGCCAAAGCATGCTTAGAAAGTGACCCTCAATGGACCCTTTGTTTACAATTGTCGTACTTTGGCGGCCATTTTATTTCAAAATTATACTTCATTGCAGAGGTCTCCGTACGGAAAAACTTTTATCAAACAGACAATGCGCACAGAGTGAACTACACTACGATAATCGTGAGATACACTCTGGTGCAGAGTACTTATGCCCAAAGGATAGCAGAATTTTATTTCAACGTGTATGCTGAAAGATCTGACACTTAAAGGGAATTTCCCTACTTTGATGACACAGAAAATGACAAAGATTCACCCTTCAAAATTCTCATTAGCTTTGGTGGAGATGGTGCACCATCAAGTGGAACTGCCTTTCTATTGGCCTTTGTAAATGTCGGTAAACGACTATGAGTAGCAAGGATAATTTTTTAGTATTTGGTGCTTTTTGCAAAGAGGAATGCACCCAAGTTGGTAGATATGTTATGAAAGTCCTATAATAGTTGTCAAGTCATGCAATTATTTTCTTTCAAAATAGGTAAATCATCAAACATTTGTTGAAATATTTGAACAAATGTCAAAAATTTTTAAACACCTGTTGAAAATTACTAGTCATAAATTTGAATTCATTCATTGTTTGAATGTTTTCAGCCTAAAAGTAGCCAATCAAAACTTTGTATTTTGATATCCCACTAGTTTATAACCTTATTTGTAGTACTTTGTAACTTATAATCAAAAGTTATTGTTATTTTTATTAATTTTTTTTCTGATTTTCGTATAAATAGTAGAGGAATTTACGATTTTTTTCATAAGATTCAATCAGTTGTATTTTTCTTACTCAACTTCGAATAAATTGACTTCAAGAAGTAAGTTTTATTTAATTTCTATTTTTTTTCTTTCATATTTTTTTTGAAGTTTTTTTTAATGGTGTAAGAGACTTTCGTGTTAAATTGAATTAAAACTTTCCATAGAAAATGGCATCAAATCCAACCAAATCATCATCGTCCAAACAAGCACCACCGAGTAAATGTCGTTATTTTGCCTACGATGACGACGAAGAAGATAATACGTACGTCGAGGAAGATTCAGAGAGTGAACCTGAACAATTGACAGTAAAAGAGGAAAAATTGATACCAGTAAGCAATGGTAAGAAACGGAAAGTCGCTAGAAAATAATCTTGAAAGAAAGCAATTGTTAAAGGCCAAACAGCCGAACGGCAACAAATCGTTAGCTCTCACAAATGAAAGCGCTGAGTTTGATACAGATGCTATTGAACGGGTTGGTCTAAAAAGCAGGGTAGCCAATTGGGGTAGCCAATTGGGCTAGGTTGTGGGGTACCTAAATATTTTACAGACCAGAATAGAAATACCGAAAATGAATGCATAGAACCACATTTATTGACCAGGGAGCATGAATCTGATTGATACTTATATTGATCATGTATGATTCCAAAGATAAACAAAGATATAAATTACCACGTGTTAATGCACGAGGAGTAAGAAATAGAGCTTCATTATAATAGAGCTATTTCAAAAGACCTTTTGTACCTATTATAAGCTGCCATATTTAAAAATTTTGAAAGGAATTAATTGTTTGAAACATCTAAACATGATTTAAATTAAACAATAGATTCAATAACAAAGGATTGTTAAGATATGACAAGATTAGAGATCATATGGCCCAAAGGCGATTCCAAAGCTATTATCATCGAATTACAGCTTCATGGAAATAACAATTAAAAACATAAATAAAATCTAAATCTAAAATATTAAAAACTGTTTTGTATATATTTTTTATTCGGGTCTGTAAATTTTCAAACGAAGCCAAGAAGGAAGACAAAATGGCGCCAGGTCTCTTGAGAAGTAACAAAGTTCAGTACCTTTGGAAAAAAGGCTATTGTGGCTGAAGTTCGAAAGGAATCTTAAATTTTATTACATGGAATCATAACAAGATGTTGTAATAGTTATTTCCACATGAAAACAGGTTTCAGATTTCAAAAGTTTAGGCAAAAAGAGGTACCCCATAACCTAGCCCAATTGGCTACCCCATTGGCTACCCTGCTTTTTAGACCAACCCCTATTGAACCGATGGACTGCTTTGATAAACCACTGCAGGTCATTTTAAAGAAGAAAAAGTTTCCCACTCAAATAATTTCTATTGTCGTTGGAGCAACGAAGGTGAACTTTTCGAAGGATAATAGCCCGACAAAACGATTTGAAATCGTATTAAATATACGATTTCTTTTTGATTTACTGAAAAACGACTCTGTTCGTGAAATTGGCAACAACGAATTCATTGATTATAAAGACATTGAATTTCGTTTCCATTTACCGAACGCTATCAAGACGCTTTCGAAAATGCGTATGACCTGAATTTCTTAATCAACGCTCTTTTGCTCGTCCCAAAGTATGACGAGAAAAAATGGTTACACGAAAAGGATGAAGAAAAGTCGAGCATCCCAATCATTTTGTTTTTGAAAAATAAGAAATGTTGCGAAAAAATCAAGGTAACAAAAGATGTTCTCTGGACGAATTCGAGACAGAATCAAGAAATTTTTGTAACGAAGATTATGGACCGTCAAAAGAATTTTTCGCCAACTGTTTTAACTACATTAAAGGTTACGCCGATATAATTTTTATAAACGGGAGACCCACACGACTAACATTCTACAATCTCGAAAATAACTCTCAGTGACTTTTATTGCTTGGAATTGAATGTTTGTTTGTAAGTTTGTTTGCATGTTTTTTATAGTCATTAAAACATTACTTTTTATTTTCTGTTCATCTTAGAGCAAAGAATCACGCTAAAACAATGTTCCAGTCACAGACTAACTTGATTCTTCAAACGCACGAATTTTTGGATCAAATTTAACTAAATTCTTCAATTCTTACTACAATGATTTCACTCGTTTTTTCAAGTCGAGAAAAAGTGGCTAACGGTTTATTACCAATATTTTTTAGTGAAAATGCTAAAAGACAAAACGGAAGAGATCATTCATTACTAACAGTTTTTTTAGCATGCTCAGATGTCGATGAACTAAGCTCTTTGGAAAGTGAGAGACTGAATTATAAAATTAGCTTAGGTAATCCTGGAACCTTGCCGTACTTTTACCTTGTGGCCACACTTGACGTTTCGTTGCAATTTGCTGAGTCCCGCTTTAATTGGATTACAATCCCGTTAGACTACAATTTTTAGATGACACGTGAAACCTCATGGTATAGGGATAGTCTTTACGTCACATTTGCGGGATCGTATAAATACGATTTATATGAAGAGATGAAACCTACTTTGATTAACACTTTAATTTATTCAAGTCTTTTACCTTTCGATAAACCAAAAACACTGATCGCTTCCACTGTAAAATCGATAAAGTCTTTACTATCGCTTCCACTGTAAAACCGATAAAGTCTTTACTGGTCGAAAGAAACTCTGACGACAAGTATGGAAAGGTAACCCGCTTGTTTTACTATGTGTACCACACCCGAAGATGCTCTCGCCCCCAAATTTATGATTATGTTTGTATAACAACCGTAGACTCGAATGAAATTTCAAGCATTTTAGATGAGTCATGGTCAATTATTGCTTTAAATATCAATAATTAAACATTTAACATTTAACATTTTACATATAAATCAGTCTTTATATACCCAATTTTATAGGAATATAAAAGATCTCGATATTATTGATAATGACAACTACCAGTTTTCTGATGATTATATCTGTAGATATATTTAGTGGTAAAGGAAAAACTACACTTTCTTTACTAGGCCATTGTTACTTAAAATTGTTTATTGATTTATATCGAAACCATAATTTTTGTAAATTTTTCAATACATTTTTGACGCTTAAGCGATTTGACACAAAAGTGTTTTAACAGCTCAGCCACAATGTGTTTGCAACGTTCTTTCATGTTGCACGCGAATTAAATTTTAATTTGGATGGAATGTAAAGCATACTGTTTACATGCATTGCACTTTCTGATAGGAAGTTTTGCTTTTTACGAAGCGTTTTGCAAATGGTGCAAAGTTTCTTTTTGTTCTATATGCAAAAGGAAACAACAGACCGTCACAAGCTCTTCAAGCGAATGAAAGCGCAGGACGCAGACTAGATTGACAACAGCAAACAGGTAAGTATGTATGGTGAATATATCTCAAATTTTGACACCAATTTTTTGATAGTGCGGAACAATTATTTTCAAAATAACTTTATGGATTATTCTTCATTTTTACGTAAACCTTCTTTTAATGTTGATATTTTAGTTACTGATATGAAATAGTTTTTTATGCTTGTTTTTTAATCAAAAATTGATATATATTTTTAGTGATTGTACATTGTAGAAGTTTGGATTATGATAAAGAAAAAAATATGTTTCTGTTTGGTTCTGAAAGTGAAAATTATCTTCCTGATTTATACATGTTCTCGAGTCTTTGATTTAATCAATTTGTTTATTTTATTTTAGTAAAATAATAGTAAAATAATATTCAAAAGGAATATGCCTAAGGACGTGAAATGCGTTTTATGCAACGAAATAATTTTAAACAACAAAGATGACTTGAAGAGCCATTTTATTGTCGAACACAATATCCTTGACAATGACGAGACTTTATCTAGGTATGTAAATTTACGCTACTCTACAAAGGAGCATGATGCTCAGACTTTTCGAACTATGATAGAACTTTTAAAGACTTTGAAACGAAATGCCAGGAGATATACGTTACAAAGAGACAAAATTAAAATAGATTCTAACGATGTTCGACACCTGTTTTGAATATACGAAAAATTTGATGAGGCAGAAAATTCTGATCTAGAGACAACCGAGAACGAAAGAGTTAATCGTTCCTCAGCTGTAAATTGGTTCCTTTTCCATTATAATACGTTTATAAACACTGACATTAAAAGTTTATCGCAAGAAGAAAGAGAGAGTATTGCTAATTTTTACACCGAGAAAGAGTATTATGGCGTCAAGTGTGCTCGAGTGAAAATAGAACAAAAAGAAAATGTTGACCTAGATTTCAATGGTCCAAAGCAAATTTATTCTCACGCTTTACCGCTAGAAATTTTTATGACGATGGTGAAAGTTTTGTTTCGTTCGTTTTTCACAGAACTCAAAAAGTCACAGAATACATGTTTTTTTTAGAAGCAAGTGTCTGTCCCTATGTATAAACTATAAACGATTGATAAATGAAGGTCTGGGTGAACTCACATCTAAAGTAGTAAATACCTTCAACGTAGTGGGTAGCAACTGGTCGGTGAGACGAATTGTGAATTTAAATGTAAATGTTATGTATGATATCAATTCTTTCACATCACTTTCCAGACTCGTGAAAGGATGGATTTCAAACAATATTGATGAACACCTGCCGCTGCTGGTGTAATCATGTTCAATAACAACAAAAGACCTGATTGGCTTGAAGGTTTTAAAGATATTGTCAACAAAGCAAGGGGAAATAGGGATGTCTTGATTACAGAATACAAAGCAAAGAAAAAGAAAATTATTCAATATAAAATAGATCAAATCGAGAAAAAAAAATTCGCTCAAGAAATGAAAAGTCAAAAAGAGAGTGAAACTAAAGAAAGTTTGACTTTAGATTTGGAAAAGCATGGTGGGTTGATAACTAAAGTAGAGGAAATAGGTTCTAGTCTAAAGGGTAAATCTGATTAAACTTGTGTTGGGATTGTTGATTATGATGGAACTATATGTGAAGAGAAACTTGTAAAACTTCATCGTAGAAAAAGGATACAAATCATAGGAAAAATTCCTGATAAAGAAGTAGTTGATTCCAATTTCAAATCAATGCCAAAAAAAAACGAAAGAAAAAAGTCTAATGTTCTATCGAATTTTTCTTCTTACTAATCATTTTTAATTGTTCAGATATTTGTTAAAGGTTGGAGTAGAGCTGGTTGTAGGGGTGGTGGAGACCAGTTATTTTTATATTTTCTATTGAAAAGTTAGTTTATATGTAATGCAATATTCAGATAATTTTTGTATAATATTGTATTATTTAATATAATAACTTAACTTGCTTACTAGTGATTCTAATCAAATTGTGGAGTTAGCTTCATGCAAACCACTCTAAATTGAATTTGTTGTATAACGTATGATATATTGATCAATAGATTCATGTTCAAAATATGGATTTTTCTTAGCACAAACCACTTAAATATTATGTTATGTATTTTATGATTTTCTATTTTTTAGCTCATTTAAGTAGTGCTACATTGAATTATTTATTTTCTCAATTCAAATTGTGATGTTTGCTTTGCGCAAACCACTCAAACAGAACCAGGTATGCAGTAATTCCTATTTCATTTTTTGATATCATGCAGTGATATATTATCTGAATGAGTTCATTATGATCTTAAACATTCCGTGGAGTTTGCTTTGCGCAAACCACTCAAACAGAACCAGTTATGCAGTAATTTCTATTTCATTTTTTGATAACATGCAGTGATATTATCTGAATGTGTTCATCATGATCTTTAACATTCCGTGGAGTTTGCTTTGTGCAAACCACTCAAACAGAACCAGGTATGCAGTAATTTCTATTTCATTTTTTGATATCATGCAGTGATATATTATCTGAATGTGTTCATTATAATCTTAAAAATTCCGTTGGAGTTTGCTTTGCGCAAACCACTCAAACAGAACCAGGTATGCAGTAATTCATATTTCATTTTTTGATATTATGCAGTGATTATCTGAATGTGTTTATTATGATCTTAAACATTCCGTGGATGTTGCTTTGCGCAAACCACTCAAACAGAACTAGGTATGGAGTAATTCCTATTTTATTTTTTGATATTATGCAGTGATTTATTATCTAAAAACACTGTGGAGTTTGCCTTGCGCAAACCACAGGCTAAAGCACTGGGCTAAATAAAGAGGAACACTTTAAGTATTCTTAAATATTTGTGTTTGATCTCTGTTTCTCTTTTTTCCGGACACAATCACGAAACATTGTTTTTAGCTTGTTGATACTTCTTTATCTTTATAGATAACTAATTAAAAAATGGCCAAAAGTACGAGTCAAGTGGTCGCCAGAAATAAAAGATGGCGACTAAATCGAAAAAACAGGAAACCACCTCCACCACAAACATAAACAATATCACCAAATTATAAAGAGAGAAAAAAGACAATCCACCACAGCAACCACCTCCATCGAAACCCCCTCTACCACAACCGTCTCTACTGTAACCACCATGACCCTTCCAGTTTCAACTGCCTCCACCTCAACATCTACCCGGCCACGCCACCGAAATCCACGCCACAAAATCCAAATCCATCAAAACCAACAACAAAACCAAATCCATCGAAACCAACAACAAAACCAAATCCATCAAAACCAACTCCAAAATGCTCACAACCAACCACGAATTAGCGCTCAAACATCACCTCAAATGCTGCTGCTTCAAATGCTGCTACTTCAAATGCTGTCACAAATACCGCCACAAATACTTGTTCCATCACAATCAATGCAGCCAAGATTTTTCCCACCTCAAATATAAATTCTTGGTGATCTTAATAAAAAATCTTCTGTATTCTAATTAAGTTATATTAAATTCATTGTAAATTTTTTTTAATTGTACATTCTCATCATTTAAAATAAATTAAGTACAATTCAATACCCACGGTGGTAATAAGATCATTTGATTTCCTTTTCAATCTGTTTCCATTTAGTTTTTTCGATTTATGTTTGTCTCATGAAAACCCCTGTCTGAGGTGTTTATAATCATCTTTCTCATATATTTCATTTGTTTGTCTTTAGATTGAAATAAGAAAGAAAAATTAGAAATAATTTGGAGCTTTGAAAGAACATGCTACAAGTCAAGTCATACAGTCAATAAGGTTATCAAGTTGTGCTAAAGCTATCAAGTTGTGTTAAAGTCTTTGCAAGGTCACCAGGTTCAAGGTAAGAATTATTTTTATTTTAGACTTGACTTTTTTACAAACATGAGAAATGACCGATTTGGAACTAAAATTACATTTCTACCTCAAAGTTTAAATTCAAATGTAACAAAGAAAGCAGTTTTTTTCTGTTAACCAAATACAAAATGACTGTATGCTTATCAGATTCTGTGAAACTCACTGTATTTTCGCATAATTTATGCAGAATTAAATATGCATTATATTATGCCTTTGTTTCTACAAATTCTTTCAAAAATCTCAAAAACACATTATTTGAAGCAAACTGAAAGGTTTAAGTCAAAAGCCCATAACACTCACAAAATTATGCTAGATTTTCAGACTTATCGCATTAATTATGCAGAATTAATTATGTGTTAGGTCTAAAAATACTTGTTTATTTGAAGCAAAAATGGACAATTTAAGTCAAAAGCGCATAACGATCACAGAATTATGAAAAAATTTTGTTTTTGCGTAGAAAAACTGTAGAAATACTTCAAAAAATGTTAAATTATGGTTTTGAGCGACTTAAATATGGTTTTTGGATACTTTCTATGAAGTTTCATCATATTACTCTTTAAAATTGCCTAAACTGTTTGACTTTGCATCAATTTCTGCATAATTATATGTAAAATGGTGCATTCTGATGTCCTAAATGTTTCAGATGGCTCAAATTTTCTTTAAAGTTGAATGGTTATTGACCCTCTATAATTTCTGATAGTTTGAACTCCGAAAATTGGAAAACCATCAAATTGTCAACCTCAAATGTCTAAAAAGGTGCTATTTAAGCGCAACCAGAACTTCTTATCATTAGGAGGTGTATGACCCCTCATGAAGCTCTACAAGATGAACTAGGTTTGATCAGTGGCGTATTTAGGAACCAAGTAGGTCAAAATTTTGAAGCCAAGTGGTTCAAGTCTGGTTTTTGGAAAGCCTATATTCCTTGCATCTCGCGTTTATCATTTCTCGTTTAATCACTATCTGAGTTATTCTTTTCAAGATTCCACTTTTGTTTAGACGTAGTTTGCATCGCACTCATACTTTATCACAAATTATGAGAATTTTTTTACTCAACGAATACCCCTGTCTCACGTTTTAACTACTTTAATCGTAGAAATTTTAGCGAGACTAATTTTAGCGTTTTAGCGAGTTTTCCGGGTTTTACAGATCGCTAAAGTTTATCCACGCGAAATTTCTGGTTATATTGCCTTGATACATTTTTATAAATAGGAAGGGTTTCAGTGCAAAGAAATGCTAGAAAACGAATTCAGTCATTAATGTAATACGAGTATTCGCTAAAATTTATCCTCACAAAAATAAATCCAAAAAGAATAAAGATTTTCCTGGCTCGCTTGTATGCGCTAAAATTAGTCTCGCTAAAGTTTCTACGTTAAAAGTACCTTTTTACGCTAATTAACCGCTTGTGGTGAAAAAAATAGATACTGATGTGGAGCAATGTCCGTTTCCCCAAAATAAGAAATATAAATGAGTTATAGTTGAGTTTATAGGCCTTTACATCCCTAAAATTATTTTTTATGTTTTGAATTGAATAGGAGGTAATTTAAATGGTGTCAAATCATTCTAAGATAGTCATTTCCGCTCACAATAACAACCAAAAAGCGGGTTAAAAACAAAGTTGAAAAATGCTTCATTTTTGCTAAAAAATAAACATTATTAAAGTCTGTCCAGATATAATTGGCAGTGGAAACAAGAATGCCTGTAACTTTTGATAGTCAAATATGATTATGGAAATTTTTTTTGCTTGTTTTAGAGAATCAAAAGCGCTATATTTGAATGTATTTTTGGTTGAAAAATTCGCGATTTTTAGCGGTTAAATTTGCAATTGTAAAAATTGAGCTTTTTTTTTTCTACTTATGCTATAACGTTCATTTTTACACCAGTGGTAGTTCAACCTTAGGTTAAGAAGTTTGTTAAATTTCAAGGCGAACAGAAAAGTCCTTCGGAAGATATGGGACCCGAAATCCCCCTTGGTAGCACTTTTTTGTGAAATATCAAATCTCCAACTTATTACTAAAAACGGGAGTTATGTTATCTTTTTTGAACAGTGCAATTAAAAGTTGGAAAGTGTTAAGTGTTGGTGCATTGGTATTATTGGGATCATTGATTATTTCGAAACGAAGTGAAATCACAGTATTTTTAATTGTTTTTATTGAAAAGATAAGCAAGAACTTATATTGCCTTTGTTATTTTTAAGTCATTAAAGAACTTTGCTAATTCCCAAAACACTAAACACAGTTTGGCTATGAGGTCATTAAAGAGATCGTAAAATGCGTTATGATCGAAAAACTGTTTTATCATATCACTACCCCCGTTTTTAGTAATAAGTTGGAGATTTGATATTTCACAGAAAAGTGCTACCAAGGGGTATTTCGGGTCCCATATCTTCCGAAGGACTTTTCTGTTCGCCTTGAAATTTAACAAACTTCTTAACCTAAGGTTGAACTACCACTGGTGTAAAAATGAACGTTATAGCATAAGTAGAGAAAAAGCTCAATTTTTACAATTGCACATTTAACCGCTAAAAATGGCGAATTTTTCAACCAAAAATACATTCAAATATAGCGCTTTTGATTCTCTAAAACAAGCAAAAAAAATTTCCATAATCATATTTGACTATCAAAAGTTACAGGCATTCTTGTTTCCACTGCCAATTATATCTGGACAGACTTTAGTTCAACTTAGAGCAGTGACAAATGGTGCTGATGCTTAATACCCTGACGATTAATTCTTAGCAATCGATCCATAAGAATTAAAGCTATAAAATCACAGTTAAGACGTAAAAGTCACTTGGACTTTCACAAAATTTCAGATCAAACTCAAAAGTTATATGGGTCGCTCCAGCAATTTTCAGCTCTGGAAACTGAGCTTCTCTCAATAAAAACTGTGAAAGAGATAAGCTAGTAAGGGTGAATTGAGTATTGAATTTTTAATAAACTCGACAGAGAAGCTGTATGTAGCCTCATATAGCTATTACCCCGATTTCAAGTTTCTATTCTAAGGGTGGGCGATCTTACGAGGTATTCAAACAGGGGTGGACGTTTCTTTAAAATATATTTACTTTAACCGGATTAAATTTCGCAAGCTAAAAAAATCGCGAAATTTTCTGGATTTAATTTCGCGAGTCAAAGTTTTGAAATATTTCGCGTGGATTTAATTTCGCGAATAAGCCAGAAAACAGCTGAAAAAAGCCATTTTTTGCCATAAATGAAGACTTGGAACTAGTTTCTCCACGAAAATTACAATTTTAAAAGTTTTGTGGATTTAATTTCGCGAATCAGGAATCTCACGTGTGTTCGCGAGTTTTAATTTCGCGAAATTTAATCTCGCGAAAATTAATCTGATTAAAGTAACACTTAAAGAGAAGTCAATAAAATGAAAGACAAAAGGATCTCCTATATCTCAAAGCAGGTAAGGTCTCAGAAATTTTCCTGGGATAAAAGCTGAGAGTTGATGAGGTTATATTTATATTATTTCAAATCCACATCTGGGCCACTACACTTTAGTCTCAAAAAAATCGTTGATCCAAATCACGTTTAAATCAAACGCTCATTTAACGTTGTTAGGAAAGCCTTTGAGAAACGTTTGGATAATAACGTTTTAAACACGTTTTATAAATGTCATGAAATAACGCGTTTTCTCTACAACGTTGAAAAAACGTTTTTTTAAAACGGTTTTTGGCAACGCCTTTCTTCACAACGTAATTTAAGCCTAAAAAAACGTTTTGAAAACGTTGTGTGCCGGCTGGGTATTGATAGGTTTTCGGATTATCAAAATAAAAGCCTCGAAATAGCGAAAGGTTCACTCGCAAAACATTAGGTGAGGTAAAACTGCGGAAATAAATTTTAGTCTAAGGTTTAACTGTTGCACGCATAAAATTGATAAAGTTGATACAAGACATCGCATCCGAAGGGGACTGTGTATCACTAAAAGGAATTTTACAATTTTTCATATTTTTCAATTTCTCGGAACTATGTCACTTCCCTTATGAAAAAATCGAGTATGCATCAAGTATGATCAAGTATGCATCAAGTATGAACAAGTATGATTCAAGTATGAGTAAATTTGCATACTTGAAGGCAAGTCTGCAAGCGAAATATGCATACTTAAATTCAAGTATGACAAGAAGTCTGCATATCTTTCAAGTATGCAAGGAAACATTCATACTCGAGATAAGTATGCACATATATAAATCGAGTATGAATAAAAGTCTGCATACTTGAAATATCTGCATACTTGGAATAAGTCTGCATACTTGAAATATCTGCATACTCGAAATAAGTCTGCATACTTGAAATAAGTCTGCATACTCGAAATAAGTCTGCATACTCGAAATAAGTCTGCATACTCGAAATAAGTCTGCATACTCGAAATAAGTCTGCATACTCGAAATAAGTCTGCATACTCGAAATAAGGGTCTTTACTAAAAACTGTCTGCAGACTAAAATAATAATTTTTTCCATAGAGGCCATTTTGTGAAATTTTTAGTAAGAATATTTCTTATACATTTTTGGAAAGTACATCCATTTGAAGATCGAAATTAGCTATTAGATGTTTCAATTTTCAGACAATGGCGTATTTTACAGACCAGAATGAAAAATGAAAATGTCCGAAATTCACCATGACACTAAAAACTGGAAAACTACCATTGGTGCAAAGTTGAAATTTGGCAATAATGTTAAGATCATAAAATCACATCATTTTGCAAAATTTCATTTCAATACGTCATAGGGTGTGTACTTTACAGACCAAAAACGAAATTTCCCTCTTGGTCTGTAAAATAGCCATTTTTTCTGTCAAATCTTTCAATATTTCAAAAATAATCTACATCCACTAACTCTGGTCAAAGTTTGGCTAAATTTCCTTCACTACATTAAAAGTTATGGGCTGGTCTGTAAATTATAATTTCCCGCCCTCTTTAGGCAATATATATTCACTTGAAGCCTCCATTATACCATATTTTCTCACAGGGAAACTTTTCTAGCCAATAGAATTTAGCTAGACTTCACATGTTGAAAATTTATTGAATGAAAAGTTTTTAAAGAATCCAAATTTTGATGTTTCCAAAGTTTATTCAGACACTGGTGTATTTTACAGACCAGATTCAAAAATGTCTGAAAATCATCTAAATTTTCAAAACTTGCAAGTTCTCGGTGCTAGAGCTTCAAACTAAGCACCAATATTAAGATCACAAAACTACTTCATTTTGAGAACTTTCATATCAATTCATCAAACGGTGGATATTTTACAGACCAAAACCGAAATCTACGGTCTGTAAAATAGCAATTTTTCAGTCAATCTGTCAATACTAGATAAGAGTTGTGGGCTGGCTGTAAATTATAATTTTACACTTTGCTTATTCAATGAAAAAGACAATGCTATGTTTAAACTATAATGTTGGCCTTTCTTCAGAGCCTGTATAAGAAAAAAACTTACTTTTTTGCTTCGAGTGTTCGAGTACTTGCAACTAAATTTTCACTAACCACAATCTTACTTCTTGCTTTTATTGGAAGCCAAATTCAAACAGCCAATTTGCAGGATGCCACATGTATACCATATTTAAACATTATTAATTAATTACACTGAAATGACAAAAAATAATAGACAATAAAAAGAAGAGTCTAAGCAACTTGTGAAGCAATAGAAATATTCAAATAAGCTTGACATATAAAGTTGAGTAACAGTTCAAAACGGTTATGACGAGCAGAACTTAAAAAAAATACACCATGGTTTGAGTGAATTGGCCTTGACATACACACTATTTTTTATAAGAAAACTCTATAAGAACTCTATTAGAACAATAGGCCTATTGTTTAGAAATAGAAGAATGCTCACCCTCAGCCAAAGTGAACTATTCTTATAAAAAAACGTTTTCTGTTTTGTAAGAGAAATCCCACAAAAAGAATAAGGCCAGACTTTGGTTTTTTATTCTTTGTTGATTGTGTTGATTATTTAGTAATGTCAACTCAAAAAAAAATGATAATCCATCAAGAATACCAAAGGAGTCTCTTTTAAGTTGACTTCAATTTTATTCCAACTTTTTTTTAATTTGGAAAAGATCATACTTATCTCAATTCTAACAATGAAAAAAGATTTATATAATTAAGAACTATATATAAATTGAACGTATTTATATAATTAAAAACTATATATAAATTGAAAGTATTTGTATAATTAAGAACTATATAAATTGAAAGTATTTTTCTCAATTAATAACGTTTTAAATTAACTCTTTCGTCCAGAACATTCCAATGTGCAGTATAGAAAATGAAGGAACCATTTATTAATACAATATACTACCAACTCTTAAGTACAATAAAAAATTTCTTTAATAAAATCTTGTATATTAATTTGAAATATTCTTTTTAATAAATTTGTTAACAGCCTACCTAAACTCCCTCTAAAGCCTTTCTTGGATACAACATTTAAGAAGATGGCCTGCGTTATGTTAATAAGATTTATAAGATCTAAGATTTATAAGTAAAACTCAAACAATCACTTCGATATATAATACTGTACGTAATAGGTTATAAATATGGATTTCACAGGTTACTAAAATATTTAACAAAGCCTTGTTAGCATGAATAAAGTGAATTCAAGCATAGCATATAAGTAATAAGCTAAGCCTAAGTTTATAAAATGTAAAAATTCATAGCTTATAATTATTCATTATTCAAATTATAATTATTAAGATGAGTGATCAAGTGAAAACAGCATATCAAATAAGAACAAAATATCTTCAAATGTTAAATTAATCCAATTATGTTCGTATAAGAAAAGAAAGAAACAAAGAAAGGAAACGAAATAGGCAAAAAAAGACAGAACGAATGAAAAAGACAGTAGGAAAAGAAAGAAAAGATAGCAGAGATGAACAAGCTAAGGTAGGGAAGAAATAAAGGTAACTTAATAGTTAAATTAAAATATGCTGAAGTTACCTCAAGTGGATTAAATTTAGCAAGGGTTAATTTTCAGGTAATCTTGCAAAATTTAAAATCAGGATAAAAAAACTCAGAGAAATTAGGTGAAAAAGGGTCTAATTTGCAAGATCTTGTCCACTAAAGGTTAATAATAGTACTTAAAATAACAATAATTAATTAATAATACAATAAAGACTGTACTTTCAGAAATGTTTTAAAAATATCATAAAAGTTAAACTTTATGTGAAGCATGTGAAAATGATTAATCTGACTCTAAAATGTTAGGAAAATTTGTAACATAAGAATATCCACCATCAATATCCAAACATAAACATTGCTCTGAGATTTCGGTAATACTGATTATACTTAATTTATTTTGAAGTTGGACTCGCTTTACCAATGGTTTGCTTTCTCCAGGCTTAAAACATTTTAAGAAGCTACTTGATGGCTGAAATATTTGAAAAGGCTGAACATCGAAATAATTACCAAAAGCAACATAAAAATCGTTTCCATCATCTGTCTTGAAACAAGCGAAGCGATTAATTGAGAAATAATGACCTGTGGTTAGGGAGACAGATATGCTATTTCTACGCGTCTCCTTGGTGCGACAGCTTGATCTAATGATGAAGCCACCAAGCTTAATAGATGGAAATGTATAAGTAGAAGAATAAATTGTCATAAAGCGATCGGTAAACAGGGAACTTTCTTCTTTTGAAACAGCATATGGTAAAAAGGCGCCAATACCGGTCAGATTTAGATTGATTTTAAAAGTATGTTTATGATAAGTTCCTTTCAGCTGCTTGATATACTTATCCTCCTTTGTGCCAGGTTCAATACAGGTTTCTTCTAGATATGGAAGATGATTAGATGCTGAAACTGCACATGCTAGTTGAAATGGAATATTCTGTGTGCCATGAATCAGTTTTAAAATATAACCATTCTTATCCTCAAAACTAAACAAACTGTATACATAAAGAGGTCCAAGTTCCAACACTGTTTGAGGTAGGTGATTCAAGGAATGAATATTGATGGTCATGTAGCGACGTGGATATAGCTTGTCAAAAGTGGAGCAAAACAAAAAAATAAATCTTCTCGCAGTAACAATATCATCTGGGGTAATTTTTGATTTCAGTAATAAATGCACTGCATGGGCAAGCAAATAAAAGTGTTCAAAATAGATGGAGGGTAAAAGGTTTGACATGACGGGAACAAAGTAGTATAATAAAAATGAACGAAACTCTGAGGCTTTCCAGTAGCCAAGATTACTTTTTATTGTTCGGGGTGCACGTGATATATAATTTGGTGGTTTCAGTGATACCAAACGGTTTTCAATAGAAGGTAGACTTTGATATACAGAATAAGATTCACTTTTATGAGAGCCATCAAACCATAAAGACATTATTAGTTTGGTAACTCCTAAAAGAACAGCATGCATATAGTCAATTCCCATTCCACGGATAATATCATGTTCTGGTAAAAGTATTAACGGAGAAGGTCCTTTAACCCCTTTAACATGAACTAAACTGTCAGAGTTGGCTGATTCAATAGCATGCTTTATAGTACCTGCATGTGTTCTATGTGGACCAGTTGGATTCGATTCATCAAAAGGAAAAGCTCTAACATTCCCATTCTTATTTGTCTTCACTGTTTCTCCAGACTGCAGGCATTTTGGACAACCATAAAACGAATTGAATTGTTGAAAGTTCAGTGCACTAGCTTTGGCAGGCATATCAAGGGTACCACAAAGCAAAATGGATTTTAGAGTAACTTCATCATTAATTTTGGTTCCAAAATATGCCAATTCTTTAATTGTCTCAAATTGTGGTGGCAAAAACAGTAACATGTTTGGATGTGTCTCCCCATACCACAGGCCACTGATTAAAATGTTTTCCTTTTTCCTTCGATCTTGAAAGGGCAACTCATTAATGGTATAAAACACAGGCCAAATGGAAGATTTAATAGACTTGAACAGCGGTACACCATCCGTATTCCACATAAACGAAATATTGAAAGGATTGTTCAAAAATGATGAATAAGATTTATACAAAGAAAAGTCATAAATGTCTGATGGAGATGAAGAGGTACGAGTAAACCTGTGCTTTAATTTCTGAAGCATGCCAGTACGAGAAAAAATTGATTTAATTTGACTTTTGAGGTCGAACTCCATAAAATACGATTTGGCAATAGGTTTTCCAGAGTTGCTTGACTGACAGCAAGAAGTATTTGAACAAACTTTGTCAGCCTTATCAATTTTCATCAAACACTCTTTGCAAAAATAGTGCGTCTTAACATCAGGTGAAAGTGACGCAAGTAGTTTTTTCAGGATAAACAGGGATTTCGGAAAAATATGGTTTGCTGGTAAAAGGATGTTTAAAAGAAGAACTAATGAAGAAAGAGCAACACCAGGAAGCTTGAATTTTTGTGAAAATGCAATCACCATGGTTATAGCAGCACCAAGGGTTACTGTGGAATCAGGGTAAAGTGCTGAGGAAAACTGGCCTTTCATATTGGCTTGTTCCTGAATGTTGTCATGCTGCTGCTCCTCAATTGGTTCATCTATAAGTAGAAAGTATTTTCAAAACTAGGCTTGAAAAAAGCACATTGTTGTTTCTTTGGGGCTGTCCTATATAATATGTACCGAGAAGTCGGGAAACTTGCATCAGTGGAGGCAAACATGCATATAACCATCAAATGAATGACCTGTCTGGTCATTAAAATACAAACTTAAATCAAAACAGCTGCAAGTGGAGCTGTGTAGTTCATTTGTTTTGAAATTTTGCTGCATTGATTGGTCAATCATTTGATGGCTAAAGCAAGTTTGCCTCCAGTGATGCAAGTTTTCCGAGGCTATGAAAAAATTTTCTTTGCCTACTACATACATTTTCCTTTGACCCCTTTCCTCCCCCTATTATACGCAAGCATATCCGCTTTTGAGAAGACATGTACTCTTCACACTTCTTGTAAAATTTCTTAACAACTTTAGAAATTATAACTATATATTTAAATATTGTAATCTCACCAAATTTATCACAGTCAAAGTAAACAGAATCAGTGTCATCATTTTCGTCTAAAAATTCAGGAGCACTTGCAAACTCTTCTTGTAATTTGAAAACTTCCACCAGATCTTCGACATTTGTGTTATCATAATGACTGGTCACATAAGCTAAAAAGGCAATATGATGTGCACATTAAGCAAAGACATCATGTACAAACCACAATGCCAGCGAGTCTCAGGCCGCCATCTCCTTGCTCTCCTTTCCTTTCTTTTATTTTTATTTACACTGGAAATCAGACGATCAAAGAAACCCAGGCTATGATTTAATGCACATCCCGGCTAAAAGAACACTGAGTTTCACTGGAGGGGAGGGGGGGTCGGGGTACGATAAAAAAGTAAAATACGCGCCATTGGGCTTTAGGGTCGAGCAAAAGGTCCACAAATATACAGCATATACAACCTGTTGCCAACAAGGCTCAATTCCTGGAAGAATCACTTCTGTCAAACACCATTCTCCCCCTCCACTTCGTACATACTATTTTGGTGGTCTCAAACTACAAATCTACAACACTTACATTCAAAAACATCACCAAAATCTGGTAGATTTGAAGCGTCACCATTATCATACATTTCTTCTTCGACTGACGTACTGGATTCTTCCACCATCTCTACATCACTCTGGAGTTCAAAATCGTTTGGGTGATCTTGAACAGGATATACGTAAACATCATCATCAACGTCTGTTACATCAATGCAGTCATGAAAGACTTCATTAGTGTCAGTTAGAAATAATTCTCTTTTCCTGTAATATGTGGAACGCGACCTACCAGCCTGACCCGACGCCATTACTGAGACGAAAATGGCGCCTGAGCTGTCTTGTCAATCAAATAATTCGAATGTTGACGTTCGAATCAATGAATCGAATTTCGAATAAATTGACGTTCGAAAATGTTTTTTAAAATTTAAAGTCGACCCATTTCATTTTCGAAATCGGACGTCAAGTTTTTTGCTATTTTTGGTCAATTACTTACTTTGTCAAAGTTGTGAACAAAATTCATCATTCATCATGGTTCGTACACAAAGAGAAAGGAAACCCTCAGCTAAACTTGCTGACAATATCGGTAAGATGATTGTAATTTTCAATCGCTCATATCTACTGAAGAGCCTATCAAATGTGGTCTTCGTGAAAATTTATTCTGATTCAGGTTAGGCACAGATTCTTCCTTTAACATGGTCCGGACTAAATAATTGATTAATTCCTTTAGGAGAGGACACTGGGCCATTGCTCAGAATTCTTTACACCGTGGAGGAGAGTAATGGTAAAAGGATGCAGCAGACACTACCCTATTCCAGGCTGAAACCCAAATGTTTGACTACCGGCGAGGAAGTACATGTAAAAGATTTGGCTGAACTGCGCCATTATAACTTTTTATACCCCCATTCTGACGTGTACTACGAAGCCATACTTATGGAAATAAAGAAGAAAAAGAGGACGATGACAGGTTTGGTTAAACATTACATTTATTTCATTTATTCATTTTGAGGCAATTTGTTTGGATGAGTTTATGTCCATACTTTTGAGACCAACTTTAGGTCTTTCCATAGAAATACACGAATATGGTGAAGCCATTTATCTGGTTCGGACAATTGGATCCTGAAAATAAAGATAAAGTAACTAACTATCATAAGAGCTTGAAATTCTCAGAAAGGTGAAATCGGATAAAAATGTCAACAAAAACCCTGACAATGTGTAAAATAAAACAGATCAAATTTTCCAGGAAGGCTATGCCTGGGAAACAGATGTTTAAAAAAGGACCTCGCTGGATGCTTTCGATGCTTCTAAGTGCGATGCTTATAAAAAAACATGTATTTCACAATCAGTAAATGAAATAAAATTTCAAATACCTCTTTCAATTTCAGAAGATGTTCCAATTTCAGAAGATAGTCTTGAGATGCTCAACGATTCCAATGCTGCCACAACTCATCCAAGTCAAGGAGGTATGCTATAAGAAATTTAAAGATAGGTATAAGAACAGCACCAGTTTCCAGAAAGAGGCTTCTTCTATAGTGATAGAGGAATTTTAGACAAATACTAATTCCAATCAAAGTTTTTCAAAGATGTGATACTTTAGAGATTAAATTGATTTAATAACTTATCATGATAGTTTCATCTTGCTTGTCACATCAGCTAAATACTTAAGGCTTTTAACAGCTACAGATAATTGTAGCTATTTTTCTGGTACTCATTTTCAGGAAAGACAACCAAACAGAAGAAAAAGAAGCAAAAGTGCAATAATGGTATATTATTTATAAGTCACATTCCACAAAGTTTTGCTTTAAATGACGACCAACCATATTGATCTTGTTTTTAAATAATAAAGAGGGAAAAATGAAAAGTAATATAAATTCAATAAGGCTTGCCATTTTCTTGTGGATGTCGTTAGGAAAATTCATAGCTTTGGAAGACAAGGAAGCCCTAATATTTTGTCTTATTTTTGACAAATTTACATGGATTTGAATCATTTAGATAAAAATTTACAAATGAAAACTACATTGACAACCTATGTCTAATTTTTCATTTTTGATGTAAAAAATTAAAACAATTTTTGATCTCTTTGCAATTTTTCACAAATTTTTCTGCATAAAGCATAAAAAATCAATCAAAGCTGAAGGAAGGAACCTTTAATAAACACAACACTACCATGCAAACTCCCTTGTTAATTGACCTTGGAAAAATTTCCCAGAATAGCCCTCATCAATCAGTCAGTATTAGGTAACAACGCTAATCTTCACTCTTCCCCTGACCACTTTTGCTTTCGTAAGTAAGTGAACTATTACCTCTATCTCCAGATGAATTCAAACAACAAGTTGATGGACGCAAAAAGCCAGCTGGCATCGAAGTGGAGAATCTCACCAACAATGGACAAGGTTCCACCAACTAGTTTCCTTTAAATAAAAATGAAGTTAATTCTGTTAAGCCTACAATAAATTTCATTATACTGGCTGTAATTTTTGTGATCAAAACTCATCTGCAAAGTTAAAAGATTTGACAGGGACTTAATTTCACAGATGGCAATATTAGAGGACAACTCTTTCATGGTTTTGTGCCTGTGCATTTTACTACCAAGTAATCCATGTTTGTTGTTGAATTATACATTATTAGCACTTGTCTGATGCCAGTAAACATTTAAGATAAGTTGCTCGACATTTTTAGAGACTTGTTTGAAAATGTCTTACAGATAACACCTGCAGAATTTAAAAGTAGAAGGATTGACAAGAACTTTTATCAATTTTTTTAACAGGTGACGTTGAAGCCATAACAGCTCAGAAACAAAAAGGTACATGAAGAATTCCTACGTTATGGCCATTATAAACTCTGTACTTGCACATTAAGTATTTGTGCAAAAAAAATTAATGGTAAATTCTATCCACATCCCATTCATTACTTTTTTTAAATCTTAGCCAAAGACAACCAAACTAAGCAGGCAAAGGCAAAAGCCACAAAGATGCTCACACAGGAAATTCTGGAAAAAAAAGGTATAATAACTTTTATTGTCCACCTCTAAGCAAAACGCACTTTGGACCCTCAGCTTTGCTTTGTTGAATATCATCAAGCTTGACTGAATAATTTTCGACATCTGATTTTTCTTGTCGAATATCTGCTTAATATTAACTTATCGAAGGTTAGAAAGTAAATCTGTGCTATGACTCTAATTGATTCAAAAATAATTAGTACAAAGAAAACATCATCAGCCATTCATTTTATACGACTAATTTGGAACTTCACGTTTTTGAAACAGTTTTCTTTTTCTACAGAAGCATCAATCAAAATAAATATGAGTGGAGATTTACTAGATAAATTTGTTGATATGGATGAAATTAACTATCAAGCCAATGACATGAATGATTCTGAAGGTAACTTTAGTAGGAACTTGTGATATTTGAATAAAATAAGAATGCACACACCCCTCTGATTTGTTTTGGTGTAATTTGGATTTTTAATAAACCTTTTACATTGTGTAGCTTGCCAGTACAATAAATTTGTTCAATAAATGAGAATTTGTAATTTCAAGAACGAAAACAACTTAATGATGTAATGATTTTAATGTAAAATTGAAGGTTGACTTGAATTAAATAAATAATTTCTCAGACTTTGAAATCATCCAAACCAATGTGGACCAACAGCAAAATACAGAATTCAAACCACCCAAACAGTACCAGCCATCATATCAACACAATTCTTCCCAATTCAAATTTCCACCAAGCCAAGAATCAACACAAATTAAACCACCACCACCACCACCACCACAACAATTCCAACAGCCACAAGTAGCTAAACGAAAAACTGTCCTGGACCAAGCAACTCCACCTTTCCGAAATCACCAAGAATACACCGAAGCCCAGAGTAAGACGTTATTATAATTTATTCATTTACATATTGCTTCTTTCAAAATTACTAACCAATTCTTGAATTAAAAAGAAAATTTTGAAGATTAAAAATTTATTAGCGTTTATTATTTTATTAGCATACCGTAAATCACCGATTAAGCGCCCGGGCGCTTATTTAATTTTTCAGGCTCTGAGAGGGGCGCTTATTCAAGCGGGGCGCTTATTTTTTTATTTCAGAAATTCGTATATCAACAAATTCGGAATCTGCTTAAACTTAACTTCAAAAAAGGATAAATAAAAGAAAAATCCAATAAGAAACAGTAAAAAAGCTAAAAGACCTTGATTTTTATTTTTGTTCCAATTTTTTTCGACTGTTAATCATCTGAAGAGAAATTCTTATCCTGGAAATTAGCCTATTATTCGAGCGGGGCGCTTAATCGGTGATTTACGGTACATGGTCTGTTATTCGTTCCTTGAATTTTTCAACATGACCTGACATCACATCAATATTTTAATTTTAGGGAACATGGATCTTGCTCCAGCTCCTCTCAAACTACCTAATTCTGATTTTGTTCAAGGTATGGAAAAAGTAATCTAGATTTCGTTTTTAAGTAGTTTTCTAAAAAAGAGGCTTGAGGTAAATAATTATTAAACTTAAGCTTTTCACCAGGGGAGTGTTTATTGAGACCTTTAACTCTTGATCATTTTAAATGTTGTCAAAACAGTTATATTGATATAAGTTGTTTCAATTTTCAGAAAGATCACCTGTTTATCACCATTTGGAAACAAAAAAAGGTATGTACCATCAAAAACCCTTACCTTATTCAATAAAATTTGCCTTAACTAAATCAGTCACCATTAAATTTCCTTTGCAATTCATTCATTTACAAAAACAAAATTAACTCTTGTTTTGTTTCCTTAACAGTGTCTTGTAGCAGATGTCTCGCAACAAACAAGGAGTTAAGAGAGTTGAAAGAGAAACTTAAACAGAAAGGTAACTTTGATTTTAATAGACGGTACTCAAAACAGTTTTTTACCAAGATGGAAAGTGAAAGACACATTGAGATATAGTAGAGATGACATTCAAGGAAAATAATTTAATTTAACAGTTGAATGGAGAGCCTTGCTTCAAACTACCAAATTAAAAAATAAATTTCTTACATTTTAATATAAATTTTGGATCTTCCTTATTCCAATGATTAGATAAACAATTGAATTGCATCAAGAAGTTGGTTCCTGATATCCTGACATCACTTGCAGAAATTACACACCATGCAGAAAGTGACAACCCAGTGAGTGAATATCTAGATTTAAGAAAAATTTTTGTACTAATAAAATACATTTAATACTTTGCAGTAAATATTGAATTTGTCAAATTTTGTGATAAGTGGCTTGAAATCCTTCAAACGATTTCTAGCCTCTATGCCCTCCTTCTTTGCCACTATAACACATAAAACGGGAGTGGAAAATTGTACACTGTTGACTATGTTATCAATTTAATTTCAGTATGTTGAAGTTAGTCAGGAATCAGACCTTGGACATGAAGAGCTGCTTGATTCTAATTTGGTATGATAATGTCAATTATTAGTATTAACCCATCCTGTTTTTGCACTTATTTAATTGTACTCTTATGTACAATGGGTGGTAAAGCGAGCAAAACAATTTTTCGATAGTCGTCAGAGCAATTGAGAAAAAAGCTATACTTTAAAAGAACAAATTGCTTTTCCCAGATTTTTTTTTGCATCTCCGCACCGGAAAATTTGATGCAGGCGGGTGACGCAAATAGAACAATTTTTCTATGACCACCTAAAAGGTCAAATGTGAAAGGTCAATAAGAATCAAACAAGAAATGTCAAACATTTAGGAATTTCTTGATTTTTCCTAGTATTCCAATAAGATGTCGACTCCAAAATCTAGTGTGAACAAGCCAAAAGTGATCAGAAAAACAACCCCCTTGATAGTAGAGGTAAGAGAACATTGTAGAGCTTTGTACGCACCTTATTAGACCCTGTAAGTTTATTTATTTTGAGGAATTTTCCAGCCTGTATGTTTATTTTGACCTAACATCTCCCAATTTATACTGGAAAAAATTGTTATTTTTTGTTCAAGTAAGACGTGTAGAAAGGCCGTTAATTACATTTGTATGTATCGTGGGAGATTTTAAATGCTACACAAGTAAATTCGAACGTTTTACTATAAATTCTAGCATTTGATTTGAACTCTACTTTTGAAAATTTGGTAGATTTTTTCTTGTACGTGTATTGGGCACCTGAGAGTAAGAGAAAAGTTCCAAGCATTTCAGCACCTAAAAACTTATTTTATAGCAGCCTGCATATTCCGCACCAAAGCTGCCTTCCTCTAAAAGTCCCCAATCAATAGGGGCAAAGGTAAGTCACTCCCTGTTAATTATTCACCTTTCAATCAAAGATGAAAATAGTATACCTCAATTTTCATGATTGACCATTTTTGCAAAAGTAAGTCTGGGCAAAAATTATGGAATATGCTGGTTCACAAAAATAATAAGCACATGCGTATTTAACAATTGTACAAGTAAGTCTTGCAAAAATTGAAATGTAATCAATGTAATTGTACCTTCTTTGAATAGACTTTTGAATCTTTCAATCTTTGATCGTCCTTGTTGATTATGTTTTCATCAACAAGCACCCTCTTCTTGCTAGTACAACAAGTTGGTGCGAGACATTCGTTTTCCAGTGTTTCTTTGACCTTTAAGAATGTAAAGTAGCAGATGAGTATCCAAATTGTTACAAATATTTCTGATTTTTAATCTGGTGAATTTAAGCCCCATTTCGTGAAATCAAGTTTTTAGGCTTGAGTAAATTTTTGATGTTTTTATAGATCACTTATTTTCTATTACAGTTTAAACAATTGAATGAATTTGCCCCACATATCATTTTGACACCGGATGATATGAAAAGGTTACAAGTCCAGTCTTCAAATCTGACTAATTGGCGACCTTTCGTAAATGAAATTTTGGATATCTTATTCACCAAAGAAGAACTAGCTAGGTAAATATTTTGCTTTTGGGCGATCAAAACACTGGTTTTATGCCCCAAGAACTCTAATTCTCTACTTTTTCGACCTAGTGAAAGTTTCTGCTCACTAAAGTCTGTACGCCTTTGAATTATTTTTCTCGTCATTTCAAAACAACGAGAGCACAAGGTGGCAATCACAAATATCTTTGTTTTGCATCGCCCAACCAACTATCGAAATTGAGTAGAATTAAGTCTGTAAATTTTTTGGACCTTTTCTGTCAATGACGTTTCCTTCGTTCAAAAATTCAAGAGCATGCAGGCGTTGCAGGCATTGAATAAATGCTCTGTTCGCGTTGTAACAGGTGTTTAAAATGCATGCGGGCGGGCAGACGGAAAAATTCCCAGGTTTTTTTAATTATGGCAGTAATTCGGGGGCGGGTGGTGACGTGAACAACACAATTTTTTGATGGCCGTCAGAGCGATTAAGAGAAAAGCTAAATTACTTTAAAAGAACAAATTGCTTTTCCTGGATTTTTTTCCACTTCTCCACACCGCAAAATCAGCGAAAAATATGATGCGGGCAGTGACGCGAATAGAACAATTTTTTGATGGCCGCCTAAACAGAACATCAAATTCCCCTCTCGTTAGACGCGAGAAGTAGAACACCCGAAAATATTTACAACCGACCGACTCACTTTTTAGACCCACCAAGCGAAATGAAGATATTTGTGATTGCCGCGGTCTAATGCAATGATAAGATTTCTAAGTATTTACAATGAAAACTCTCAATAGGTCATGCGCAATGGGATCCACAGATAGAAAGACGGGTAATCAACGACCTGCACTTAACCCAACGCTAATAGCTGATTTGAAAAGTAAGTTAATTTTTTTTAGTGACTCTTTAAGTCAACTTTAAGCCTACGATTCTGAGTAGATATGTAGAGAAATAAGAAGCTGAAATCATTTGTTGTAAGTCTTTCAGATTTAACGACTTTTTGTGCTGGAGGTCTGCTTAAGTAATCGAGGGAGATGGTCAGTGTAAGGAAAATCCGAGTTCAAAAGAAAATTTACCTTGAGGTTTAGCATTGTTGTGTCATTCTTGTTTCACAGATTATGCAAAAATGAAGTGGCCTTACATCCCATCAACAACCAAAGATGAGAAAGCAAAAGGATGTAGAGATGGGGACATAAATCGAGTGATTAACTTGAAATGTGGATCAGCACGTAAACCTCCGGCATCAGGTATGTTCCTTTAAAAGTTGTTGATTGTAATGATATCTGTGGAATTAATGTACTCCATTTTGTTCAACTTCTGCGTCTTGAAAGGTTGAAAACGAAAGGTTCAAAATTTGAGATCACATTTGAAAGGTGGACTGGGTCGACATAAACATTCTATTTTGATTATTTTACGGAATGATTCATTCTGGAGAATAACTCCCTTCTTTAGCGCAATTCTGTAAAGTATACAAATTGAAACGCCCGTTACCGCCTTGACGCCCGACAAGAAAGATAAATCTAAAGCAGCGGCAGTGCGCTAGAAGTGCGCCGCGCTAGAAGAACGTACAGAATGTTGACGGGCTCTTCTTTATATTTTGCAGAAAATCCGGCAAGGAGGAAACCTAAAGGTAAAAAAGAAGTTGAAACGGCAAACAACGACGAGGAAAGTCAGTAGATATTTCTTTTTTCAAACTAACTTTTTCTATGCTGTTTATATGTTATAATTTTAACCTTGTACCTCATTTATGTCACCTGATTTTCAAGCTTCAGAATACAAGTAACAAAATGTGATTTCAAATAAGGCTTGATTTTCTTTCGTATTTCCCAAACTTTTGAGCATTTTGTGTACATTATTTCAGCGACGAACATCATAATGCATATACATTTGAACTTTGCAGACTTGCCAAGTATGCCATTATTTTCAACTATTTTCAAATCTGCTCAAGTCTGATAAAACTTGCATCCAAGTAGTAATCATATTGATTTTGGCATACTTCATACCAAGTATGCATTTTTTGTTGCAGACTTTCAAGTATGATTTGTCTCAAATGCAGACTTGATCAGACTTGGCCAGACTTGGCCAGACTTATACCAAGTCTGCCGAAATCAAGTATGCAAGTCTGCCGAAATCAAGTATGCAAGTCTGCCAAAATCAAGTATGCAAGTCTGCATCCTCAAGTATGCATGTCTGCATACTAAATCAAGTCTGAAACTTTGAGTATGCATTTGAGACAAATCATACTTCATTTCTCATACTTGGTGCAGACTTGCGCATACTTCAGTTATTTTCTTAAGGGTAAACAGGTGCCATTCTTCAATATAGAGCAAAGTCGACATTTATTGTCGGAGGTAGCAGTTTTGGAAACACTTTTTCGAACATATACAAATTTACGCCCCGCGTACGCAGATCTTGCCAAAGGATGCGGAACGCGCGTTTGAGCGCGCTGCGCGCGCTCAAACGCACGTCCCGCAAAAAATGTTTCAATTTTCAAAAATGCAGTTGCGCTAAAAACCCATTTAAAGATTCTCCGGATTTCATAAAAGTCTCTGGAAATCTATCAAAACACTTTACAATTTGTTTTCGCAAGAAAGCTCTTTCAGCTCCCTGATTGAGCATGCGCTTGAAAAGTTCTGAAATTCTGGGCAGAACATCTTCAAAAAGAAGAGTGCATCTAGCAATGCGTAGGATCTCAGAATATATAGAAAAATGTATAGTCAAGAAGTATAAAACCTTCAACTACTCAAAATGGAGACAATAAAGACAAAACTCACAAAAAGACAATGTAAATACAACAAAAATCTAGAATGAACAGAAAATCAATCAGGTTGGAATTGAAAAGGAAAATAAGATGACATAGAAAAGGAAAGAAAGGAAGAAAGCGACTCAATATGACACAGCTGTTAGTTATGCTCAGGTAAAATCGTCGATTCTGTAGAGGTCACAAAATGGCCGTCAACAGACATCAAAAAAAAAATTAAAATGGTGGCCAAGGCCTATGGCTGTCAAACCACGAAAACAACAGTTTTGGATCAGCGATTGTAGCTGAAAAAAAGGAAATAGGCTCAAACAAAAAGGAGACAAACCTTTCACCCTTCAAGAAATCATTTCGATATAAAACTTGGGTTTTTCATTCAAAAAACAGCAGTCTCCAAGACACAAGTCCGACCACCCTGAACAAAACTTCAACTTGATCTGCGGGGGTCTAGCTAAGGAGCTAGAGCATAAACTTATTGTCCTAGCTCAGAAACCAATTACTTTGGGGAAAGCCAAATGATATATTGTGATTGGCTCGATATTTAAAGCACAATCTTCAAAATTTGACTCAAGAAAGTGCCGAGGGAGCTTCACTTTGAACTATTATGGAGATTTTTAGCTAGTTTGTGCTCTAAATCCAAAAATATTATTAATATTCTTCATCTATACATTAATAGTATAACGCGTATGTCATTTTGTTTTCTGTTTTCTGTCTGTGTGTCACTTTCGATTTCGCAAGCAATGTTTTGTTCTTGCTCCACAAATGCGTTTCATCAGATTCCCGCTTTTTTATAAATAGGGGGGTAAGATTTCTTAAAAAATTAAACCTTTTTCATATTCACACGCATTTGTTGAGCACCCGTGACTTTTGAACTAATTTTGATTGGTTCTTAGAAAAACCAAAAGAATTTGATTGGTTCTTAGAAGAACCAAAAAACATGATAGGGGGTCATTTTAGATTTTATTCCAACGCGTTTCGCTGGACGTATCCACCAAGATACTGAACAACACAACACCCGTCACAAATGATTGTACAATTTTTTTGATGAATCTGAAATCTTCATTTTCGTCTGGATTTTGCTGGAGATGGTGCTGCTGTATGAAAAGTCAACCTTTTTGGTTTGATAAAAGAGAATTGAAAATGGTTTTGGAGCAGAGAATCACTGGCATACCAGAATAGAATTAAGTGTTTCTTCGAGCTGTTTTTAAAGTATGTTATTGTTTGTTTTTATATCCTTGGTAGCTCATGACAGCAGGCAAGATATGTCACCAAATTTAGAATTTTCCTCTTGTGCACAGTAAAAATCTCTCACCAAAATGAGCCAAGACAAGCCGTATATATATAAAAGTTGCGAAGCGATCCAGAGCCTCCTCGATTCGCAAGTTGCAAGCAAAAAATTTAAGACATACAAACCACTGTATATTCAATGGCATTTGTGAAGTTTTACTTAATACATTCGCTGCAGTTTTTCCGAATATCCTATCATTCGCAAAAATTTTATAGTCCCTCTCTATAAAAATGACATCTGTAGATTCTCTCATTGATGAAAAATGAAGCTTCAACCGTTCTATTTTTCATTTTCTGGAATAAATAGTAAAAAGTTTAAAGAAACAACAATATAAGAAAAGTAAGATGAAAACACTACAGTAACACATTCAGGGCATTTTAAATTAAAAAAAATGAAAAATAAACTGTACCTTTATAATCATAAAGGTTGGTGAGTCCAGTCAAAACACAGATTTGATCTGTAGCGTCACGCTTCACCTTCACAAAAAATTTCATAATTAAAAAAAAAAGTCATTTTGCATTATCATAATATACTAATAATGTTAAAAAAGGGAAAAACTTTCAAAACAGGACAAAGCAATTTCATACTCATAATTTCCAACAGAGAAAAAAATCTTATGGGAAACATTTTTGTAATCTGAAAGAATGCCCAAAGGGAAAAAAAACGTATGTGGAAGAAAACTTCAAGTCGACAACAAAAGTTTCCCATACTCTCGGGTACCTAATACCGTAAGTTGGTCTAATATCGACATGCCATATAAAGGGTGTCGGAATTAGGGAAGTTGACATTAGACCAAGTTACGGTAGCCGGGGGTGGGGCTGCTAATTAATTTTTCCAAAATTTTCCAACCCCCCCCCCTCGCTTATTAAATTTTGAGATTACTTCCAACCCCCCTGTTCCCTGCTTATTCCAAACCCCCCGACTAACCGAGAGTATTAGACAAACGTGGAAGAAAATTTCCAAATTAACAGCTTTCCACATTTAAAACACAATTATATACCGTGAGATGGGGTAACTTGCAAACAAAAAGGAGAAAAGAGACTGTTTTAATCTAACGTTTCCAGTCCATCTAAAAAGAACGACAAATATCTATTAAAAAGCAACAAAAAAAAAGAACAACAAACCCTAACTAATCAAAGAACAACATATCTTGCCATCCACAACCCCGACCGTAAGTGACTGTACCACCCCTACAGATTCATTCATCATTTTTTGTAACAGGAATTAACTACATGTGGTTTAAAAGAACGCAAAATTATGCATGCGAATAAGTCTCTATTTGGGTGAGCTGGAAAGATTAGATGAACTAACTCATAAGCAACAAAGGTTTTTCACATTTTAAACAGATATGTGGAGGAAAGTTTTTATAGTTGACGACAAAAAATTTTCCATGTTTTACAAAAGGCATGTCAAAGAAGGTTCAAAAGTTCATGGCAAAAGTTAAGAAAATTTTCAAGTACAGTATGTTGACAACAAAACTTTTCCACGTTCAAAATGCACAAAGAACATTTTAAAGTAAGTTCTGCAGAAGCTGGGTTCTTGGTTCACCTCGATTCAGCCGGTTTACCAGATGAGTTCACCTCGGTTCCATCCCCCGGTTCACCTTTTTCTAATTTACGTTTTCACTTGCCAGTTAAGTCAATGTTGTAGAAGAAGAAGAACTCAGTGAAATCCAATTATCAATCAGTCCATTTTGCTCCAAGGTTGAGTTAAAACTAACCTAAGTCAGTGAAAGTTATAAAATTGTCCTGTTTTCGCAATCAAGAAATTGAATCTCTCAACCATCAAAATGGAAACAAATTTAGATTCCCTGGTAATGCATTTTCAAAATGAGTTTCAATATTGAGGTTGGGAACTAGTTTTCTTGAAGTGTTTGATGCCTGATCATAGCAAAATATTTTTAGTGAGACAATCAAATATTCAGATATGTTGATAATTGTTTTACTTTTCGTAGCTATTGTGCAAGATGGACAATTTGCACACTCATACAAATCTTGAAGCAACTCTCTATCATATTAACTAATCTTGAAACTTCATTTTTTATTGAAGGATGGTTAAAACGATTAGGAAACTCAATATGACAGATAGTTTCATATGTAGTTTTCTCTGAAACATATGATGAGAGAATATAATGCTTGAATAACAGAATTAAAAAAGCAGACATTTTGGCCCAAATTTCTTAGCCCTACAGTAGTGGGGAAAGTCGTGATCGCCTTGACATTTCTTTTACGCACACGATCGACGGATTGGTCTTGGATAATTTGTAGCAGTGTGGGACTGTTCTGTTACAGTATTAATTTTTTAAACGTTATCGATATCGTTGATAAATGAACGATATTATGCCTAAAACAATTTCTTTCGCAAAAATTAGGTGAAACTTTTAAAAGGTCTATAAAGAACGGAGTGAAACCCTAATTCAATATATTTCCTTCCCACAAAGCAGTGAAACTAAGTGAGGAAAAAGTCAAAAAAATGTACTTCCCTATACAGCTATAATGCTGATGGTACCATAAGTTGTGTTACTTGTGTGTAGGTGGTGTTGTAAATTCAAAACTATACATGGTGAATGAAGCTGATGATATGATTTTTCCAAGTGATAAATGCAACACCAATAAGAAAGACAGCAGAGCAATAAATTTACTAATCTGTAGAATTTTCAGTATAAGCTTCGAGGTCGATGAAAGTCTTCCAGGAAATTCTTTGAATGCAAAAAATTCAAAATGGATATACAAAAAGATCGAAACCATGACAACGAAAATATCATAATCAATCAGCTGTCTGATATAATGGGGGCGGGAGGAAATGTACGGGAACAATGGAATATCTATTATGGAAATTGCCCTGACTCGGAGATTTTCGGCGCCGTAGAGTGGTTCCTTTTTTGGACGAAACCATCCTAAATACGATCTACCAAACCGATATTGAAACGCCTCCTACCTGGATGAAAACAATCGGGATCTGAATAATAATCCACATTTAACAGATGGGAACTAAATTTTCGTTTTCGTCTTGCGCTCCCCTGGGTATATAGAATTTAAAGGTACATGCACACTATAGCAAAACTGCTTCGCTCATGTATATTCGCTTCGCAATAATCAAAATGTCCTGATTGAAGGTGATGATGAGGGGCCTGCTGAGAGGCGTAGGAGAACTGTTGCTAAAAAAGCGTAGGAGAAGGGCCAGAGAAACTCCTCGTGAAGCTCAACAGAGAAGGGCAAGGAACGCTGAAAGAACGAGAGCTAGGCGTGCTAATGAAAATGAGCAACTGAGTCAGCAGCGCAGACAACTCGATCAAGAGAGAGCTAGGGAAAGACGTGCTAATGAAAATGAGCAACAGACTCAACAACGCAGACAACTTGATTTAGAGCGGGTTAGGAATAGGCATGCTAACGAAAATGAGCAGCAAACGCAGGAGCACAGACAAGTTGAATTAGAGAGAGCTAGGGAAAGACGTGCTAACGAAAATGAGCAGCAGACTCAACAGCGTAGGGAACTTGATTTAGAGCGGGTTAGGAATAGGCATGCTAATGAAAATGAGCAGCAAACGCAGGAGCGCAGGCAAGTTGAATTAGAGCAAGCTAGGGAAAGGAGTGCTAATGAAAATGAGCAGCAGACTCAGCAGCGTAGACAAATTGAATTAGAGCGAGCTAGGGAAAGGCGTGCAGACGAAAATGAAGCACAAAGTCAAGGGCGAAGGAATGCCAATGCTCAGAATCAAAGGAATAGGCGTGCGAATGAAAATATTGAACGAGTACGTCAAAGAAGGCAAGCTAATGTAGAGCGAATCAGAAATATTTGAGAAAACGAAAATGACGCACAGTTTGGACATAGGCGTAGAGATAATAATGCCCGGTACCGCAGACCTAGACGCTTGAATTTTGCTCAAATAGGTAACCCCCTTCCTGATGAACACTATTTAGGAGCTTTTAACCATGTTTGTGAGTTTTGTGGGGTCATAAAATTTGAAAAAGAAGACGAATTCAAGTGTTGCGCGAAAGGAAAAGTTTCCCTGCCTCAATTAGAGCCTTTTCCACCTCAACTTTGACATCTTTTCACCGATGATTCAAACGAGGCCAGGGAATTTCGCAAAAAAATTCGTATTTACAATAACTCTTTTGCTTTTGGCTCTTTTTCTGCCAACTTAAGACCTCCTCCAGGTATTGGTCCTCCAACATTTAGAATTTGTGGACAAATTTGTCATCGCTACGGTACTCTTTTCCTAACGAAGAACAACCACAATATGCTCAATTGTACATCATTGAAGCTGCACAAGCTTTAGATTTGAGAATGCAGAATCCATCTGCAGTTGATTGTAATAGGGCCACTATGGCTTTAATCCAGGATGTTCTTGGAACGGTAAATCCTTATGCTGCTTCTTTTAAGCACATGAAACAGGTTGAACAAGAGGAACAAAATCGTGCTATAGCTGAAAACCGTCCAGTTTCTAGGATAACCATGGTAATGAGAGAGGGGCACGATCAAAGGCGTGGCAATGCGCCTTTGCATGAAGAGGTGGCTGCCATCTTCACAGGAGAAGATGGTGCTCCACCAGCTGGTAGGAATATTGTTGTCTATCCACGAAACCATCATTTGCAAAGTATACCATCAACATCTAGCGTAGTTGATCCATATATCTATCCATTACTTTTTCCAAGGGGTGATCTTGGCTGCGATATGAATATGCCTCACGTAGCTGAGAGGGCAACAAGGACCAGGAATCATGTGACACAACTTGAGCATTATGTTTATCGGTTAGCTATCCGAAGGGGGTTCTCTGCACTCCATTTGTCAGGTAGGCTATTTCAGCAATTTTTGGTGTCTTACACAAAAGTTGAAGGTTCAAGGTTGGACTTTCTTCGTCACAATCAGCAACAATTAAGAGCCGAATGTTATCAAGGTTTAGTTGACCATCTTGAAAATGCTGCAGAACAAAGAAACTTGAATGCGGGTCATGTTATTGTTTTGCCTTCAACCTTTTCAGGGTCTCCCAGAGCCATGCACCAGCTTTACTTGGATGCAATGGCTGTAGTTTCTAAGCATGGAAAGCCAGATGCCTTCTTGACTTTCACGTGTAATCCTAGATGGCGTGAGGTAACTGAGAACTTACTTCCCAATCAGAAAGCGCACGACAGGCCTGATCTACTTACTCGTGTGTTTCGCATGAAGTTATTTGCCATGAAAAAGGAAATAATGGAGGATGGTATTCTTGGAATGGTTGTTGCCCGTGTTGATGTGATTGAGTTCCAAAAACGTGGTCTACCCCATGCACATATTTTGATTCATTTTGCAGCTGAATTTAAGTTGAGAAATGCAGATGATATTGACCGCTTGATTTGTGCACAGCTCCCTGATCCAGAAACTGAACCTGAGCTTTACGAGATCATCAAGTCCAACATGATTCATGGACCATGCGGTGTTTTGAATGACCGTAGCCCGTGTATGATTGATGGTAGTTGCTCAAAAGGTTTTCCAAAATTTTTTAACGATGAAACGGTTATGAATGTGGATGGCTATCCTTCTTATCATAGACCTGACAATGGCCGTACTGTTAGGGTAAGGAATCTTGATCTTGATAATAGATGGGTCGTGCCATTTTGTCCCTATTTGTGCAAAAAATATAATGCTCACATTAACTTGGAAGCCTGTGTTTCCATTAAAGCTGTCAAATATCTTTACAAATACATCTACAAAGGCCATGACACAGCCCATATTGAGATTGTAGAGAGAATAGATCATGATGAGATTAGAACTTTTCTTGATGCACGGTATGTTTCTGCTCCAGAAGCATGTTGGCGTTTATTCGCTTTTCCTATGCACACTCAGAGTCATACTGTTATCAGGTTGGCGGTACATTTACCAAACTTTCAGCGTGTTTATTTTAGGGAAGGTGAAGAAGAAAATGCAGCTGATAGAGCTGGCAATAATGAGACTATGTTGACTGCTTGGTTTTTGCTGAACCAAAATGATCCTACTGCCAGGCAAATTCTATATCCTGACATTCCCTATGACTACGTCTTTATCAAATCTAGAAATGGTAACAAGTGGAAAGTAAGAGAGCGAGGCCATGGAACAGTAATCAGTCGGATGTATAATGCAAGTATACGTGAAGGTGAAAGATATTTTCTAAGAGTTTTGTTATTACACGTTCCAGGTGCTACATCCTTTGAATACTTGAGAACTTTTGACGGGGAAATCTATCCAACTTTCAGAGAGGCATGTTTAGCAAGGGGTCTTTTAGCTGATGATAATATCTGGGTTGAGACTTTGAATGAAGTAGTTCATGTTGCCACACCAGTCAAAATTCGAAGAACGTTTTGCACCATCCTCACTCATGGTGAGCCAAATAACCCAGCAGAGCTATGGGAGAGTTTTAAGGAGCACATGATACAAGACTTCTTACGTCACCATAGTGAATTGCAAGCTGAGCAAATGACTTTATCTAACATTGCAAACATGCTCCATCAATTTGGAGAGTCTTTACAAGATTTAAATCTGCCTGATCTTGATGTAGAGATTGTTCAGGAACAACCAAATGCTGCTGCTAATCGAGTGGAAGCCGACCGTGTTAGGCCATCCTTGAATGAGGCTCAAACCACTATAGCTGATGCTGTCATTAACGCTCTTTCAAATAATGATTTCAACTCGGCTAAGCTATTTTTTATTGATGGTCCTGGTGGTTGCGGTAAAACGTACACCTACAACTACATTATAAAGGAGGCCAGAGCTCAATCTTTCACTGTTTCCACCTCCTCCTGGACAGGTATTGCTGCAACACTTCTTGATGGGGGGAAGACGTGCCACAGTCTTTTCAAGTTGCCGGTACCTGTTAATGATGGTTCTACATGTAGTGTGAAACCCAATAGTACCCATGCAGAATTTTTGAGGAATCAAAATATTTTTATCTTCGACGAAGCATCAATGATCCCCAAACATGCTCTTGAAGCTGTAGATAGAATGTTGAGGGATATTTGTAACAGCGGCGTACCATTTGCTGGAAAAGTTGTTTTGTTAGGTGGCGACTTTCGACAAACCCTTCCGGTTGTAAAAAGAGGAAGTCCAGCCCAGGTTGTTGAAAGTTGCTTGAAAAGAAGTCCTCTTTGGCCTCTAGCACAAGTATTTCATTTGAATCAAAACATGCGGACAGGTATCGGGGAGCAAGAATTTTCCAACTTTCTTTTGCGATTGGGTGAGGGTGCTTTGCCAATGAAAGCTCATGAACCATATCTAGGGTGCATCGAAATTCCAGAACAATGTGTGCTCCCGAAAGACTCTGATCTGATTCAACAAATCTTCGGAAATTTTGCAGATGGTGAGGCCCTAACAAAAGGGTGATTTTAACTCCAACAAATGAAGAAGCCTTGGAAATCAATGAAAAAATTTTGCAACGTCAGACGGGGGATGTCTGTACTTATTTCAGTTTTGATTCGGTGGTTGCTGATACACAGGAGGAAGTTGATCTTTATCCTCAAGAGTTTCTAAACTCAATTACCCCAAGTGGAATGCCTAGACACAAGTTAAATCTTAAAGTGGGGTCTGTGGTAATGTTACTTCGTAATTTGTCCCTGAAAGATGGTCTTTGTAATGGAACGCGTCTCAAGGTCTGTAATTTACAAGACAATCTCATTGATGCAGAAATTCTTACTGGTTTTTTTGCTGGTCAAAGAACTTTGATTCCCAGGATCACATTTTGTCCCAACGACACAAATTTACCATTTCAACTGAAAAGGGTCCAGTTTCCACTACGGCTATCTTATGCTGTTACAATCAATAAAAGCCAGGGGCAAACTTATGAAAAAGTTGGTATATTTTTGCGTCGACCATGTTTCTCACACGGACAACTGTATGTTGCTTTTTCTCGCACACGTGCATTCAACTGTGTTAAAGTTCAAATTTGTAATTCATTCCAACAAGGGTATGCTCGACGCAAATGCTATACAAAAAATGTTGTATACCCTCAGATTCTTTGATTTTATTTTACCTCCTACTTTATTTTTCATGAGCTACTTAGGATGTAAACGGAATAATAACTACTTGAACAAAGAAAATTTGATTGGCTAATGATTTTTTCATTTCAATCGTTTGGTGAGTTTTTCTATAATGAGATTGTGTTTCTGTATATAATTTAGTATCTATAGTAGCTTTTCTTAATCGTTGTCTTTCACATTATTTTTGATTGGGTTGGGCAGGGTATTGATAAGAAATTGCCATTGTTTGTGCAAATACAATTTTGATGACATTAACGGTTAAACAATTCTTATGAAGAGATGAAACTTGCTTTGTTACTACCTTACATTCAATCACTTGCCACTGTCATCGAGATGTCAATGTTTGGAAAGAAGACAGCTTTGCACCAACCTAACTTGAGATCCCCATTCTATATGGGAGACAAACCATTTAATATGGTTTGTTTATGGCAATTGCATTTACCAACCTGCTCAAGAGTCATGTCAACAAGTTCCATCACTACCCAAGTTTGATTGGAGAACCTTCAATGAGATCCCCATTCCATATGGGAGACAAACCACTTCAAATGGTTTGTTTTTGGAATTCACCTGCAACTGAACCACAATGTTATATGACACAGTATCAAAGAATTTCGTTTTGCACGTTTCATCTTCCCACTTTTAAAAACTGAATTCATGTCTATCCCTTTGTAATTTACACATCCAATGAAAATTTCTTATCCCAGGGCTTGATTAATGATGATTTGCCATAAAACTGAAATTAAGCCCTGGTAATTTCCAAACCTTCACTCAATTTGCTTTTAGTTTGTTTACTTATTATTGATTCGTCTGGGAGTTTTGTTATACCCATCTTCTTTTTTTTAGTTATAAATAATAAAAGATCACAAAATGGGAAATACTTTTACTAATGTACCAAATCCCCGATACATGAAAGACGAGGAAACCCAAACAGCACGTATCGCACCGCAGATGGTTTGTTCGTCCACACAGACGGATGGTGGTCCCGTAATGAATGAAATAGATGACCACAGTAAGTAAGACAGCTACATTTTGCTTTAACTTTAAATTTGATCATTGTCACCCTATCTAATGGGATATAAACTTCTCATATCTCTATTGTGCGTGATTGTAAGTTGTTCACTTTTCAATTCTTGGGAACTTTCATTACATTCAAAAATCCAGCCAAAGGTAAGGGCTTCCGTAGGCAACACTTGTTTTCATTTGAGATTATTTTTGTTTTCCTATTTCAGAACGACTAATTCTGGGTATCCTGGCCCAATCAAGGGAGGAGCTGAAACAGTTGATCCGATCTCAGAAAAGGATGGAAAGTGGTACGGAAAATTTCACGAGTTCGTTTTCCTTTCGGATTGATGAAATACACGTTTTTTATAAGCATGGGGTAAATTTTTGTGAGCCTCATTATGCTTAGCAAAATTAGTTTTTTGAGCCTCGAATATGCCTATCTATGCTATGCGTAAGTGATGGTGCAATTTGTTTGGTGTTGTTTGTAAATTAGGGGATAAATGCTTTGAAATTTTGTAAATTTGAGGCTCAGCATATACTTAGGCGATGCCTAAGTTTTTGCAAGATTTGAGCCTGGATATGCTTATAAGCGTTATGCTTGTAAAAAAACGTGTAGAGAGCTTCGTTAGCTTTTAAAGTGTGATCACAAAAACTAAAATTGCTTTCAATCTTTCCTTTAGTGAGCGGTTACTTTTCACGTTCGCGGTCGTCATCGTCATCTTCTTCACGACATTCGCCTTATACCAAACTCAAAGATCGTAAAGAACATTAAGACGTTATTGTTGGTTTGTTGCTCGGTTTGTTCAAGGAACTTGAAGCTCCTTGGTTTATTGCGTTTGGTTGTTTGCGATCCTAGAGTGCATGCTGAGATTGAGATATTTTTATTTGATTAAAACTTTTGCTGTTGCGTTACTGCGTCTTATTTTTCGAAAACTGTGGTGGCGTCTACTCATCTAAGTATCGCACTTACCCAGTATTATTACCTCAAATTAATTCGTGCCCTTTTTCAGTTATAAAATCAGGTAGTTCATCCTGAGGAGACTTCGCGTCAACTATTAGTCATAGATAGTAAAGACCTTGGGAGAATGATTGTTAAGCCGTTAATACACCCGTTTGAATGTTATTTTAGAACTGCTATTTTTATTTCATCAAGATTTTATTCTTATAAAACAGAAAATTATTTAAAAAAGAAAATTTTAACTTTGTAAATTTTATAAATTTTTAATTTTTTATTTTGTAACATTTTTAACACTATGCAATTGATTTAGATACTAAAACATAACTTAATTGATTTCCTTTTCTTTTTTTGACACAAAACCCGTCAAATCATATTGACAAAGCTTCATAGATTGTACATCAAAATAACTTATTTTGGCGAATTTTATATGAACTTACCTTATCGGTAGCAAATTTCTAGGTGGAAAACTTTCGGCCAAAAATATCATCACTTTTGACTGACGAAATTTGTACCAATTAGCTATTGACTACAATCGGGTTTTCAGAGAAATTGAGGCTAGAAACATTGCAAAACACCAGGAAACTGAGAGAGCTTATTTTCGCGGTGAGATACGAAACTAATTTTCGATATTAGTTGACACCTACTTTTTCCCTAAATTCTTTCCATTTGCTGGGTTTTTTGAGGATTTTTTTATTATTAAATTCTCTTTCATCACCAATACGGTTTGGTATATATATGTTATGCCCCTTAAAAATATATACAGAGCGTTTAACTACAATATGTATATTAAAATTTCGTTTTTCGAACTATATAACGTTGCTAAAAAAGCAAATGAAAACAGGCAACCTGGATGGGTTGGAGAGACTCCGTACACCCGGAGAGCGCTGTATTTCCGCTACGGGGCCTATCCGTACAGAAGTAGAGCCTTCCCCAGGCGACACTAGATCCACTCGTAACCCATGCGGTAAAGAGGGAATCGCAAAAGTAAAATCAAAAAGGGAAAAAACCTCAGCTCTCGGAGATTCCCAAATCCCAGTAAATATGAAAAGAGCGAATAAAAAGCCGAAGGCAGATTTGTAGTGAAATTTGCATTTCGCGGAAGACACCCTAAAATGTTACCGCGAAAATTAGTTCCCTTTACCAGCCTTTTTCTTTTTGTTTCTGTTGGGCTTTTAGCATCCAGTTTGAGAAATTGAAAGTAATCTAAACTATTGTATTTGGCAAAAAGTGGGAATGTAGAAAACCTCTCTAGGTCCATCTGTCTTTATCCTGGCTTGGGACAGGCTGACTGTCATTTAATTAAGACAGTCAGGCGACATTACACCAAGGTGACAAGAAACTCCAGGCAGACTTAACTTTTGGAGGCTGTCCATGTCATATATAAAACAAAAAATTATTTTTCTTTTAAATTTTTTATATCGTGTTTTCAAGCCATCTTCACCATCCAAAGGGCTCTAGACGCGTTTAGCAACACCGGCGTGCGACGCCGGGTACCGGCTAGTATATATATATAATAAGTAACAAATTGAGCTGAATATTATAATTCTAGAGCCTTACAATATCGCCGCAACGGCTATCAATGTAAGAATTGAACCCCCTGAGAATTTAAGTAGCTTTCGACGTATGGGTTTTCCCAAACAAAAAGAGAAAAGGGGTTTCCTCAAATAACAACTTCGATTGGGTTGCGTGAAATGCTTGTTACGGATTGGCTATTTGGATGTATTGATCACATACGATTGGCTCATTCATTTGACGGGATTTCCCTGGATGATTTCACGTTTTCAAAGTGAAGATAGAAAGAGTCTTTTCGCGCGAAAGTTGCTCAAGCAGCTGTAACGTTCCTCTGATCCTGCTATGTGACACTTTTTAGTTTGAATATTTTGGTTGGTGAGTAGACTGGACTTGAAATGGCAGCCCTTTTAGCTATTGGTTTTCATCAAGATTGGTTAAAGGATAACTTTGACAGTTTTCCTTTGGTGAGTATCTCTGAAATCACGGTAGAAGTTGTGTACCAACTATATCAAAAGCTTGGAGGGAAAAAGCAACAAGGTAAGTGGGGTAACGCTTTATTTGGCAAATTATTTTACATACTCAGGAGTCTTACTCAAGGTACCTTTGACTTAGGACACAAGGAGGAACAAAAAATTCGTCGTAAAATTGCCTCAATTCAAACTTCAAAGAATAGTCCTAAAGCTGAGAGAATGTTTTCTGTGGACGAAGAACTCAAATTAGTTCGTGAATTTCTTGTTGAAAGTAGAGTGACAAATAATCAATTAGCCACCAAAATTGAAACATATGAAGCTGAGAGGCTTCAACTTAATGCCTTGCTTGACAATCTAAGGATTGAGAACACTGATCTGAAAGAGAAAGTTTTTGCTTTGAGTACATCTAAAGAAATAGTGATTAAAACAAGTGAAAAATTACAAAACGAGCTAGACACCAACCATGAAAAAAGAGAAAAATATTTGCAATAAGAAATATGCTGGCACAGTCAGCTGGCTTAAAAGTTAAAACAAGAACACTTAACACAATGACAAAAATTGCTGATATTTCCCAAGATTTGGTCACTCTTGAACCCCCCTGAAATTCCGGGCAAAAAAAAACAGTCAAGTCTGGTTTTATTTATCGTAGTCGTTTTTCAAAGAGTAAAAAGACAAATGTTTCTGTTCTTCCAGTCTTGAAAGGTAGGTTTGTCAAGAAAGAGCAACTGAAAAATAGGGCAGCAAGAGTTTGGGAGATAATCACAAATCTTGTTGGGTGTGAAGAGGACGAGGAAATTGAAAAGTTTCTTTCTAGATTGATTACTTAAAAAAAACAAATTTTATCAAAGCTGCCAAATTAAGTGGTTTGAATATTCAAAATAAAATGTCAGTTGCCCAGGCCACTGAAATGATGTCATTACTGCGTTTTTCATATAATAAAATGAGAGAGATGCGTGTAGTTTTAAAGAACACCAATATTGGCAATTTTATTCCCAGTGAAAAAACAATTCGTAAAAAACATTATGAAAGGATAGCTCACCTTAGTGACGATAAGGTTGATTTTGGCACTACAAGTTTTAAATTTGGCAAATTTGACGAGAATACTTTCAAGGATAGGCCATTTGTCAAAGTCAAAGAATTGATTCCGTTTATCTCTTCAGAATTTAATTTGATCAAAAACTTCCATGAAGACCCAAATTTTAATGACGAGGTGTGGATCCTTTTTGGGGGTGATAAAGGTGGGGGCTCTACAAAATTCCACTTTGAGATAATTAATGACCAGGCGTCTGGGTCCAGAGATGCTGTACACACATATTGTCTCTTTGAAGCTCCAGATAACCCTGAGAATATATCCAAAATGTTTACATATAGAAATGAAATCAGTGAAATGCAAAATCCAAATTTTAGATTGAATGGTAAAAAGGTGAAAAATTTTCTTGGGGGTGATTATGATTTTCTTAATAAATCCATAGGTCATCAAGGTTAGAGTTCAACTTTTCCTTCCCTAACTGATTTAGTGACCCTTGAACACTTGCGAACCCACGGGGGTACTCCTCACAGTCAAGAAACTTGCAATGTTGAAAAGAGAGGTGACAATGACTACATCCTCAATTTTTCCGAAAATTTGCAAGACGACAGAAATTCAAGTAACAGACGTAAAAATGGTCATGAGCACAATTCTGTAGTCGGTGCCATGATCTTTCCATTAGAATATATGAGTCATTTAGTTCCTGCAATATTACAAATTACACATTCACCTAGGAATAGTTTTAGAAATTTTTGAAACTCTGGAGTGTTCTGTCCTAGATGATGAAAACAAGCATCATGTAGCGTCTAAAAAAAAAGGGGAAGGCTAATCTGAAACGTGAGATAAAAAACCTTTCTAAGGACTTCGTTAAGATTCAAAAACAAATGATAACTGTATCCTCTTGCCTAATTGATCTGAAAAATTTCTCTCACAGATTTGATTTGGTTCAAGGCGACCCAACCCACAAAACCTTAGATCAACATGTAAAAAATTATACAAAAAAGAAAAAAGCTTTGCTTGTTAAAAAATGTGAATTGCTACTTTGTACTGCATCCCAATATGACAACAGAAGAGAATGGGCCCAATGTGATTTCTGCACCGGTTGGGGGCATATTTTTTGCGAGTGTCTTTGTGAGAAAGAAATGAACAAAAAAACTAAGTATCAATGTCTTGCCTGTAAAAAAATCAATACTCCTGAAATGAGAAAGAGTCATATTGAAGAAAAGAGAGTGTTGTTTCAAAACAAACTTACTCTTAGGTGCCAAATAAACGGCCCCCCCCCCCCGCGCTTGTTAATTTTTCGATTTTTTTCCAACCCCCCCCGGACGTTATTAAGACCCCCCCGTTTATTAATTTTTGAAAAAATTCCCAGCTCCCAAAAGGAAAGTTTCTTGTTTTACTCTAAAAAGCCTAAATTTAGTCCATTTTGACCCTTTTTAGGGTTTTTAAAAGTCCATTTTCCAACCGCCCCGGTAATTAGGTCACCCCCGTTTATTTGATTTGAAAATTTTTTCCAACCCCCCCCCCCCGTTTATTTGGCACCTAAGAGTAATGGTCTAGCCTCACAGGAGCAGGAAATTTTGAGCTAGTTAAATTCTAAAAAATTTCAAGAAGAGGAACTCATGGGACCCCTGCAACAAAAACTATTACAAGCATTAGATGAGTTACATGTTAAAAGGCAAGACTATCATGGCAATGTTTTTGTGGGAAACCACTGTAAAAAGATTTTAGCTGGCTATCAGGTACTGTGCAATGTATTTGATGAATATCCCACTCAAAAAGCTAAATTTGAAGAAATATTTTCGATTTTTGCCAAGCCTAGGAATCTTTTATTTGCCAAGAGATTTTTAACTGATGATGAAATTGAAAATGTTGTTTTTTGGTGTGAGGAATTTTGCAAAAGATATCCAGTTTTGTTTCCAGACAAAAACATAAAGCCTAAAATGCATTTCTATTCTTTTGATGTACCTAATTTCGTAAAACAGCACAAAACTTCAGGGCTTCTTAGTGAGGAAGAAGGTGAAAGTCTCCATGCTGCCTTCAACATGGAGAACCGCCAACTTGTAAGTGTAAGACAAGGAGGGCAAAGAATGCTTTTGAGTCTTAAATGACACTCTATTCAAATTCAGTGTGATAAAAAATTGCTTGTTCCTCCCAAACGTCTTTGTAAGTGCTCAGAACATGGGCATTCAGCCAAAAGAACTTTTTTGAAAAAAGGAGAGTCTCAGTGTGAAAATTGCACTCGAATTTCCCAAATTGATATGTTTTGAGACTAGAGATTCACTGAATCCTCTATTTGATACAAGAAACAGTGTGAAAATTATACAAGTCTGCTTCCTTGACTATTCTGTTACTACAAAATCCAATCATTTAATAATAGGACCATCAAATTTAATTGGAGTGATGGACTCGAGGTCCGCGTAGAGGGGCGGTATCTCACGATATTCACAGTATTATTTACTATGAAATTATATATGTCAATTGAGATTGACAAGAGATTTTTCTGTATATGAATTTCAGTCAAGCAGACTTCAACATATTCACTTAAATTTTTAAATTGATAGAGGATTTGAGTTTTTTCTCATGTTTTCTTAAAACAGCTCAAAAATTCCAAAATTTTATTATTCTACTCTGAAACAATTCATAATGTGAATTATTTCGCCATGATTTGAAAAAGCGAACAACGTAATTAAACGAATTAAATATAATCCTTGATACTCTCACCCGACCCTTGCCACCAGTTTTTCCAGCTGCTTACATTTGAGACATTCTTTCAACGAAACTTGACCCTTTATTTCTTTTGTCACCACTTTCCTAGCAATAATAAAATAATTAATCATGGCATCCAATAAACTTATACCATCTGGGCACACCATCGTAGATGAGCTGATTGGACTGGTACCGCCTGCCTCGCCAGCAGATTCAGATGCTACCAACCCTTATGTAAGTATCTATAACAAACAAATAAATGAATCTTCTCCAAATAGTCTTATTCATTGTATAAATAAGTCATGCATATCAGGTTGCTTTTGTCAGATATTTGTTGATACTTAATGTTGATAGTTAAACAATTCTTAAAACTTTATATCTTATTTTTAAGGCTGACCAGGAAGGTGTTACTGCAGAGATCGTAATCGATGAATTAGGGCCAGCAGCAGAGATAGAGCCAGAAGCAGTTATAGAGGAATTAGAGTTAGAAGCGATTAGATGAGATTAATTAATAATTAGAAGAAAGCAGTCAGCAGAAAATAGGATTTTTCGTTTCTTACTAATTTCTGCTGACGTCATCAGAATTTCGAAAAATCTTTTTTTTCAAATGAGCGACTTTAATCAGATACATCTTTGGTAAAAGTTTGAAGACAATTGGATAAACCATTCTTGAGAAATTCAATTTTTAGTTTTAATGACGTCATCGATTATTACGTAATAATCAGCTTTTGCGGTTTTTCGCGAACATCAGGTTAGAAACTACATCATAGTACCCTTCACGTTCAGTCATTTGTTTGGTCATTTTCCGTCGACTAATGCGATCTAAAAATTATGGTAATTTTCAGTTTTTGAGACATGCCATAACTTACCCGAGTAAATAGCAATAACAATAACAACAACAACATTAACGGCAACGTCTATGGAAATGGCAATGGCAATGTTAATATCGGGCGGGGAAGAGGTCGGGGTCGGGGACGTGGACGTGGACGTGGGCGTGGAGGAGTGGTTAGAGGGCATCCCTATGCCCGTGGAGGTCGTGGTGAATGGAATGTTGGGCGTGGTGGAAGGAATGTTGGGCGTGGTGGGTGGAATATTGGGCGTGGTGGGTTGGCTGGTCAAGGCGTGAATTTGGCTGGTCAACTCATTGAACTATTCAATCATATGCTACAGACCATCAATAATATATAGTTATTTTTTCTTCTAATTATCAAAATTTCTTGTTTGTTCTAATTTTTCTAATTACTTTTTTATGTTTAGAAAAAGGTTTCTAAATGAGCTTTCATGATATCTAAATAAACAGCTAATTTTTGGCCATTTCTTGGTGAATTTTAAATAACACTTTCCACATTCCATGTTTGATCTCCAGTGGATTTGTTCTGTATTTTTTAAACAAATAGTTAATTCATCATTTTTTTTAGTGTTTTTACGTTTGAAAAAGGTTTTCTAAACTGAGCAGTCTTGTTTGTTCTAATTTTAGGCGATCTCTGATGCATTTTCCTCCAGGTTTTTATCAAAATATAACTAAAAATAACACTTTTCGCAATACGTGTTTGATTTTCAGTGGAATCTTTTTTTCATTTTATTTTTTTTTCTAATAAAAGTGAAAATAGTTTATACATTATTTTTTAGTGTTTTTAGAGAAAAAAAAGTAATATTTATAACTTTTTGTGTTTTAAATTTACGATAGTTGGAAGGGAGCGTTGAAGTTATTGCATTCTTACATCTTTGTGATACTAGTTAGTGGTTTATAGTTTTCGTCTCGATTGTTTAATTTTCCAATTGTGAAGTTTTTATATGATGCACACATAATTGGTTTTTCAAAGCAATGTAATAAAACTTTTTGTCTGAATAGTTAACGATCAATCCAATGACAAAAATTCTTGTAAAATGTTCATTGTGACGTGACCCTGATTTTCTAGTTTTAGGCTCTTGCATTTTTGGTTGTTATATTATATATATTTTTTCTATATAGAAGTAAAAAAGGAATGTATGAACAATCTATGGGTGGGTTCGGCTTTGATATCGATTCGATCGATCAAATGGTTATGTTAATTGCTTGGATTCCACTTCGAAAAATGTAGGAATTCTTCTACTTTCTTGATTTCAGAAATGATGACGTGATATAAGTGCTTGTTTTATCATTTTGGTTAGCTTTTTAGCGAGCGTCCCCTATCATCAAAACTCAATAATGTTCTGGTTTCTGGAATATCGTATTGTTTTAGAATAACTTACTCTTTCCTTTTTCCTTTTTTATGATTACAGATCACCGCATTTGCTTCAAATCAGATGTTTCTGTTGCTGTAGAAGTAATATTTTGAGCTGACCTTTCCTGAGTAATCGACTCAATCAAAATTGTCTTTCATGGTTAAATTCCTTTCACAAATGATGAATCATTGTGTCAACTCCTTCGCTTCGACTTCGACCAGGACAGCTCTGAGTGGACAATATACAAACATTTTCTGGAATATGCCATTGATCTATCAGTCCATCTGTTTTTGTTCTTTTGTCTCGTGTAGATTTTAGTTTTATATGGAAACCTGTTTGTAACCAGTCATTCTTTATCAAATTTTAATACACAGCATTTTTGATTTTATTCATTTCGATGTAAATGTGAAAAATACTTGTTAACAAATCAAAGTATAACCTTGGTATTTTAATGATAATAAGCAGTTGATGAAATGTTACCTTTTTTTAATATTGGGAAAAGTCGAGAAGTAACAAGAAATTACTGGCCAAAATGTTACATGGTTTTTTATTAAGCATTAATTAAAAATCATTTAATTTTGCTAAGCATAATGAGTCTAACAAAATTTTACCCCATAAAATAAGGTGTATCCATCGACGTTCTACTATTCGATAAGCTCCCATTTTCGATCAAATTGAAAGTCGCTGTCAAAATTCCTTAAGAAACTCATTAACGACACTGTAATATTCGACATTCTATTATTTGATAAGCTCCTGTTTTCGATGGAAATTTAAAGTCCCTTGAAGGTTTTTCGCTCTATTATTCCATTTCTTTATGATTTCTTTATTCTCCGGTACCTACTAAGCGTCCCTCCCGCTAATTAATTTTTCGGTGCTGGGAGTGTGCGGACGAAATTTACTTTAATATTTGAGATTGGGGAAAATTTGACAGGATTTCCACGATAATCAACTCTCCCGAGTTTTCCTATTCGGGTCTTTGACAAGCATCGTATCCTACATCCTAGGACTAACATGAACCTTTTCGAATGTGTAATATTTAAGATGGGGGGAAATTTGACGGGATTTCCACGATAATCAACTCTCCCAAGTTTTCCTATTCGGGTCTTTGACAGGCATCGTATCCTACATCCTACCTTTTCGAAATTGTAATTTTTGTGATTGGGGGAAATTTGACGGGATTTCCAAATGCTGGGATCAATTAAGGGATTCACCATTCTCTACTTCTTAGGTTATGGTATACTCAAGAAATGCTAGACCATCGAGAAAGTTTTGGGGAAAAATTACGAGAATACAAGCTCTCAGCGCTCGCAGAAAAGATATGGAAAAAAACTGAAAGTATTTGATCGGGTCGCAGAAACCTCCTTGGATTTCAGGGAGCAATTGGAAATGATATGCAGCATTTCAATTTTTACAAATGGCTTTGGACTATTGACGATCATAAGGGTTGTTTTTTTCACCTTCCAAAGTCTCTCTAAGGGTTACAAAAATCAGAAAAAAAGTGGTTTCTCCAAGGGTTAAAAAATTCACGATTTTTAGGAACATTTTTTGAAGTAGTTTCTCTAAGTTAGGTGGGAAAATCATGATTTTGAGAGAGAAAATACAAAAAAGTCTCTAAGGGTAGGAATTTTTTTGAATATCAGAGAAAAATTTTCAAAAAAGTCTCTCGAAGGGTCACATTTTCACTAAAATTTGTCTCTCTAAGGGTTGGTTTTCGGAGGTCCAGTCCGCACGACCCCTTATTCACCAACCCTAGTGAAAAATTAGTCTACTGCCCAAATTATACTTAAAACATATGCTTTCAACTCTTGCTAGTTTTGACCAGTTTGATGGCGATATAAATTACCTATGGTGAAAGAAAAAATACATACATTTAGAACGTCATTTCGAAACAAATAAAACATAATGACGTCACAATATTCATGACGCGCGCGACATGTTTTGAGGAAACCCCAAAAAGTCTGTGGTCATGCGCTGTTTTATTTTAGTAAGTTTGACCATTATTTTGTTTTCTTTTTTTCGCGAATTTCTGTTCAGAGCCAAAATATGGTTTGTATGGGATCGAGCTCGGTACAGTTTTTTTACTGTTTTGGATTAGTTTTTTTAAAAACTTTTTACATTACCGATAAAAGTCTCTAGAAATATATTGTTGTATGTATTAGTTTATATTTTGCTCACACTGTAGTGCTTTACAGTCATTTGCTTTTTTATTTCTTCACACTACTTTACTGTAACATAAGGGCCCTTTAGCATTCGTATTTGACAAAATTAGTTCCCGCCAAAATTAAACATTTTGCCCACTCGCCAAAATAAGTTCCCGCCAAAATTAATTTTTTTGTTATTATTGCTAAAATGACACCTGAAACTCATCAAAATTGCTTAAAATAAGGCAAAATAAAACAGATTTACGCCGTCATTCGCCAAAGTTATTTCCCGCCAAAATTAAATTTCGTCTTGAATATTGTTCTGGCCTATCAAGTTTGAAGATGTGGTTTGTGAGATAGCAAGGGCAGATTCATTGATGATAAGGGCATTTTTAAGTGACGAAACTTCAGTGTCTAGAGAGTCAACTTTGTCGGAAAGAAGTTCTACCTTTGTTTGGAGCATGGAGATTATTGCTCTGATTTCTCTTGGATTGTTAGTTGATACCACAATGGGTGACATTAGTGCTGATGAATCAGGAGAGAGATCAGGTACCAGTAAACTATTTGTGCTTTCAGGAGTCTTTAGTTTTGAAGAGGATCGAATGTTTTTTGTTGAGTTTGTTTGGATGTGCTTTCTCCAACCATGTTGAACTTTATGATAAGATTATCTGGAGAAATAATAAGCAGGATGTTGGTAAATCAATATTGATGATTGATTGTTAAGATTGAACCAGATTGGATGGCATAGCTGTCAACTTTCCCTCATTGCGCGGGAGAATTCCGCATTTTAAAGGTGTCTCCCGCATTTTTGAGCGTCTCCCGCATCTCCCGCATTTTAGCTGATATCTCTCGCATCAGATTTATCTCCCCAATGCTAGAGAGTACCCAACGTCATTTTTTTTTAAATCCGAATCGGAAAAAAATGCCAGGGCGAGAATTAACCTCGCTCGCTCGCCGCGCGTGAAAACACAGAATTGCTCCACAACAGGGTTTATAAGTTATCCAAATAACTATAACATACGCGAGTCTTATGAAATCAATGACGTAATGTTTTGTACGGAAGCACCCGGAACAGCCCGAACATTTCTCTCACTGGGCGAAATTAGAGCTTTCCATTTTGGAAAGATGTTGGAATGTTCATCTTTAACATCTTTCCTCAGTTAGAGAAAGACCATTTTTACAATTTTGTGGAAATTTGTTGAAAGATCTCATTTCTTTATATTTCCAATTTTGGAAATTTCATCTTAACTATCTTTCCAAAAGTTTGAAAGATGATATTTCTGTGATCGTGGAAACTTGTTGAAAGGCGGTCTTTCCTCACTTTTCCAATTTTCAAAACTATGACTTTTACTAAATTTCCTAATTTTAGGAAAAGTGAAAATTCCAATCTATGGAAAGTTGTTAAAAGTAGACTTTTTCCAATTTTCCAATTTTCGAAAATATGACTTTTACTAAATTTCCTAATTTTAGGAAGAATGAGATTTCCAATGTATGGAAATTTGTTAAAAGATGATTTTTTCCATCTTTACAATTTTCAAAAATATGACTATTACTAACTTTCCTAATTTTAGGAAGAAGAGTGGAAAAAAGTTGTTTTCTTCACTTTCAAATTTTCAAAAATATGACTTTCACTAGTTTTCGAACATTTGAAATACGAATTATTCCCTATTTATAGTGGAAATCAGTCAAATGGTATTTTTTTGACGATTTCTACTTTCAAATCTAAAATTTCCCATTAAAGAAAAGTCGGACATTGTATTATATCACCCTTTTTAGGAATCCCATTATAATATTATAATTATTCAGTTTAAAGCCAAGGAACTTATTTAGCCTTCAGAAATTTCAGAATCTTAATGAGAGAGCTAAATCTGGTGAATAATAAATTATGGTAAAGAAATAGGTTAAGTGAGTAGCTTGCTGTCGTAGTAGTACGTCTTTCCGAAATTATAAAGCTAAAATATATGTTATTTACAGTTCAACGATCATGCAAGTACTTCTCCTCGATTGGAGTACGTTCAAGAGAACGAGAGGATTGCCATGGCTGTCAGTTATACGAAATCTTTCATTGCCTTGTTTTTTTTTTCGTCAGTTAACTTTTTTTTATTTTTTCAAACGCGGAATGATGGATGGACGGAAGCTCAACAAAAAAAGTGATTAGCTAATATGTGAAGTTCCATTCGAGACATAACATCATAACAAGTTCAAGCAAAACTATTGTGTGTAACCAATACATGGCTGTCATAAAAACCAATTCATAAATCCTACCATAGTACTAGGTTCTATGTCCCAATCGAGGAGCAAATCAACACTTATAAAAGAGAGAATCGTCTAGGCATATATACATCGTTCGAAAGCGAAAAAACATTGAAAATTTTCAAAGAAATCCTATAGTGGGGCACTGCAAGACAACAAACAAATAGATTTATCATCCCAGCTGGCACACGACGTTGTTCAAACGTTCAAATAACGCTCTTAACGTTTATTTAACGTTATTTGAACGTTGAAACAACGGTTTGTGCCAGCTGTGATGGAAGTAAAATGTTTTTTTGAAGGGTTACATTTGTAACGAAGTCACTTTCGCTTTTACGGACACAAAGAAAAAATAAAATATTTTTCATAAGCATATACTTTTGGGAATCATTGGGAAAAGATTGCAAATCATCCGATAACAATAGATGTCATTTGAATTTGAGAGAAAATCGAATTATGCTTGAATTTCAATATCTATTAAGATTTCGAAGTATTATATACCGTATTTTTTTAGATTTCGAAAAAGTTTCTTACGAGCATAAGTAAACTTTCACGAATCGCCATGTAAACCTATTTTAGAGATATTTACGCCAAAAAAGGGCAAAAGTTTCTGTTTGAGAAAGTTTCTACAATTAATGTACATAAAAGTATTTTACTCTTGCAGAAGTAAAGCTCCGAGACGTACATCATATTTAAAAAATCAATCTCTATCGTAGAGCAAGTTTAATCAACAACAAAAGAAAGGCTTTTTACGGTTTATCAAATACTTAAATGTCTAATCCTCGGAACGACTACAATCATTTCATTACAATCCATCTCAGTTCTGGCGAAAACGTATTTACTAAAAATACGCTGAACAGGAAGGAACGAAGCACTTCCAGACGGCTCATAGAGACGATCGCGGAAAATCATTATCGGTTTGCCGTATATAACATTCCCATCGTAATTTTCAGAGCGTAAAAACCAATCCACGCGAGCAAGAACATGTTCTGTATAGACACCGTTGAGTACAACTGAATGCTTGATGAAGTAAATGATCTTCCCTGGCCGTGGGGAATGGTACATTGTTTCAAACGGTTCAACTTTTCCGGCTTCACCACACCAATAAGCAACAATGTTTGACGATCGTACGCTTCTTGACGTTTCAGCACCATATAAAACGTCGTCACAGACTACTTCTGTAGTTTTCCAGGACGCAATCGGAACGACTATGTCCTTGCCGGGATATAAAGCCTCGTACATCAATTTCAAACATTTCGATTCCCGTTGGGTTAATTCGTAAATTTGCTGTAAAAAGAAAGTAACAAGACAATAGTGTAACTGTAGAATAAAGAGTACGCGAACGAGATAAACAAAAAGCAGAATCTTTATTGGTTTGACTTGAGATCTTATTTTGCAAATCATCGCTATTTTCCGAAAGGTGAATGTTTTGTCATGAAATCACAAAATTTAAACGAAGTCTTTTAAGGGTGGTAGATTCCCTCCCCCTTGAGGCAACAGAGGCCAAATAAGCTTGAGTAATTGGTTAAACTGGGGTCAAATATCTTGGTTTATGAAAACGAAAATCGTCTATTATGTTACTGAAGAGCTTAACAAAGTTTGATCAATTCTGTCCAATGAAACCCTATGTAAAGATCGTGAATTACCTGTTTCCTTTTCATTACGACGAAAGAAAGATCAGACCAAGTCAAGGCTCTGTAATCGGTCTTTTTCGAAGACATCAATAACATTTCGACGTTGATGTCATGAACACCAAGGGCACCTCTTTGCTGGGTGTTTAAACCACTGAAAAGGGGAAGAAAGTCATCATGTAAGGCTTCCGGAAATGGTATGTTCTGCGCCTGAAGATCGCGGTCAAATCGTCTCATAAGCTGCATCTCGATGGTTTTGTTGTTTCTAGGCATTCTCTCTAGCAACCCATTGAAACGTTCGAAACTGAACAGCCAGAAACCGTACACTGGGCCATATGCCTTGATACAATCCACCAAATGGCAATGGAGGTGCATGTTTGGCGTTACTGCATCGCTGCCATATAGATTCTCAAAAGACTTGCAAAATCTTAATAAATATTTGTCCATTACAGTCAAATCACCTACCGTGATAGCTTGATTGCAAATGTAAAGGCATGCAATGACGAAATTTTTCCAACATTTTAAATGCTCATCAGGAACGATATCCTTCAAGGCATAGAGCGAAAATAACAGTGTCCAGTTTTTTAGTTCATCAGCGGTAAATGATGCAAAGGAAAAATCATCGAACTTCCCTGGAATCTTCCCAACGTCATTCGAACACTCTATATCGTTTATGCGTTGTTGAATTAGATGGACATTTCGCTTCGTGATAAAGCCAGCATCTTTCCATACATGTATCATCCGCTTGGCCGTACCCAAGAAAAGGTTGTGCATAGGGTCGATAATAGTCATTAAAATAAAGTCATAATAAGGCAGTTTTGAGAGGATGGAATATTTAGTACCATATTCTGTTTCAAGTCTTCCCCGTTCTGCTTTTGTTCCAGCATTGAAAATTTCGGACATCTGATTGCGATGTTCAAGATCAGTGCGTGCTGTCCAATCATCAGTGTCAAATCCACCGTAATCCTTTCCTTCTGCTATGCTTCCTGGGAAGAATTTGTTGCATTTGTTGCATCCTTTGTTTGCATTGTGAGCTGAAAGAAAATACAGAGTAAGTTTCAAGACAATAATCACGTAGCTAAAAATATTGAAGTGGAATGCATGTGTGACCATTCATACATATTCGAATATAGGTGAGCTATTTAAATATTTGTTGAAGATTCACTGATGTAAAATATTATATATAGAAATATTTTTCATGATATATCCCAAACACAGTATTTTTTAGACGGGTACAAAGTCGCAATCTAATTTAAAGTGAAAACCTTGTGGTTCTAACTTGAAAGAAAAATGGTTGAGTAAGTAGAGGCACCCAGTTAAAGTTCCTGAATAAAAGTCTTTGAGCGAAACGCACTATAATATTTTTAAATACCTTTGAATCCACACAGTTTTCTTGAAGCGGGAATATCGCAGCCAATACATAGAACGGCAGCTTTAACATTTTGTATGATACCATTGTGTAATTCAACTTGATATCCATCATTCCAGGCCAGTAATAGTTCATCTACTAACGGACTTAAAAAGGTGTTGATAGGTGGTTCCTTTGCCATATTTTGGATCAATCCGTGCAATATGATGTTCTCTTTCTTGAATCTAAAATTTAGAATGTAAAGGTTAATTGGGTATGCTTAAACGGGCTACCATTTTTCATGTAAAATATATTGTCCTATTTATTTAGTAAAAGAACTTAAAATAGAAAGGAGCTCATAAAACAAATTAGCTAGTAAAGAAGTCAAACAAATGTTAATGAAAATTTTAGACCACCCAAAACTAGGGCAACTTGAAAACATGTAGTATCAAGTCAGGGGAGGATATTGTCCATCTTATTTACAAAGAAACAATAGTGCCATTAAAGAGACTGCCCCATACCCAAAGTTAAAATTTTGACAAGTATCTTCAAAGAGTGGAAGTTTCAAATCTTTAAACGGGACGCAAACGCCCTCTAATAACATTGTGCACATGACTAAATAATAGTTAAATCTTAAAATATTGTCTTACAAAATCTATAGTTATATAATGACTTTCATCTTGAGATTGGGGATGACGTTAAGCCACTTTTCATACAGAGGATAATTTAATATTAATACGCAAAAAGCCAATCCCACAAGCACAATTAAAGTGCAAAATTTTTGATTTAGAAAAACATTTTCCTAAGAATTTCTGATAAATGACAGAAATGAATACCTTATACTCCTTGGGAGATTCATAACAACTGAATAGATAGCACCAATACTGTATGTCCTAACATTTTTGTATGGGCAAAACCAATCACAATTGAGCATGATCCCAATATTTCCAGGATGGTTTAAAAAATCCATTTTTTTCGGGTCTGAGAAGTCCTTCCAAACTTGACCATCATAAATATCTGACATAATTCCTGGATGGACTTTGCGGGTCATCCAAGATTGGCACAATTGCCAAAAGTTTTGTCGCTTGAACAAATACTTCAGTGTTGTTGACAAAGGCTTATAGCAATAGGTCTTATAAGGTATAAGGGATGTCCTATTTCCTACTCTGACTGTTTCTAATAGTTCCTGTCCACATTGTCTTCTCAGGCGTGGGAGATCATGGTTTGGAAATTCTATGTGGGAACATCTTTTCGATATTTCTTGTCCTCGAATTCGGGTGACTGATTGTTCCATTTCATATAAGGTGTGACATTTGATACAGACAACAAATTTTTTAAAGCGTTCACATGCGTTGAAAAATTTGTGGTATAGATAAAGACTGCTTGGAAATGCAAGAAGAATGACATCACTAAGTCCACATTGCTGGACTAGGATTGTTAATAATCCATGAATGAACTTTAATAAACATTCCAGAGCACCGTCTGTGATATTGAAATGATATTGCCACAAGGCCAAAAAAAGACAAATCCAACGTGCGATACTCATAGCTGGTGGCTCTTGTTCTGGCTCATTCATTTCTAAGGGTTCGTCATTCTCTTGAACATGTTCATCAATAGTGATATTGTTTGTATAACGCTGTGAAATCATTTCTAAGATTTCATCATCTAAGTCCTCTGGATCCCATTCCTCTGGGCTCAGTTCTTCTTCAAAATGAGAATTCGATGTATCTCCTACATTACTGTATTCAAGAGGTTCATCATTTGCAGGAGCAGGCTGTTGATTGTCATTTTCAGGAACTGGTATATTTGCTGGATCACTTTCAAGACACTCATCAAAATCAGAAGACTGTTCACATTGGTTCATATGCTTCCGGAATGATTTGTTTGAAACTATGTTGTTGCAGGTAGGGCATTTCCGCATACTGAAAGGTAAAAAAGAAAAAAATATTCAAGCAAATAAAACAATTAAGAGCCATTTTTTTTAAGAGTCTTCAGGGTGTGATACCTCATCCTCTTGGATTTTGATGAAATTTAGACCAAATGATCCATCACACAAGAAAATAAGACCCTGAAAATTTCACCTTGATATCTCAAGTAGTTTTGGAATCTGGAATCAATTTTGAATACTTATAGAGCGTATGGCAGTGATCACTCCATGCTTTCACGTGAAAGGGAAAAGACTGTGAAATGTATGGAACGTAAATCGGATGCAATCTCAAGAACATAACTCCAGAATGAATTGATTGCTGTCGGTACAAAGAGACCCCGTTGCAGTGTTGGCCCCACTAGTAGCTACACAATTGAAGATTTGGATGGGTGTTTGGAGAAGGTTTTTTGCAACTATTTTCAATCTGTATTTAAAGTTCTTGAAAATATTGAAGATTCAAAAAAACTGAACTACTTTTTAGATAACATTATTTTGTATGAAATCTTTATGAAAACGAGTTCAATAATTTCTGTTATAATTGCCAACCTTATAATAACCCTTCTAGCTTGGACCAATACTTTATTTTGATAAAGTTTTTAACAATCAAATGCAGGTCATTTCTGTTACTTGATATTCATTTTTACTGATCAGTCAGCATTTCCTTTACTTTCCAGGTTCGGGGATTGAAGAGAAATAATGAATTGGTTATCTTTGATAAGCTTGCCAGGAAGCACAAACTCAAAAACAAAAAAAGGTTTGTCCACATTTTTAATATTTTTGGACCCTATTTTTTAACCCATGTCCGTCCGTTCGTCCGTTCGTCCGTTCGTCCGTCCGTCTGTTACCAGCTTTTCTCAGGATTGGCTCATTAGTTTTTTCTGTTTTTTTGCACAATGATGCAAAATGGCAATGCCCAGAACGTGACGGAGCCCGATTTTTGAGAAAAAATTTATTTTGTATTTTGGGGAAATTCCCTTTAACCAAATAAGAAAATATAGCTTTTGTCAATGTTGACTCATAATTTTTTTCTGATTTTTTGCACAATGATGCAAAATGACAGTGCCCAAAATGTGACGGAGCCAGATTTTTAAGGAAATTTTTTTTGGGCAAATTTGGGCCAAAAACTGCCTAAAAATAGGGTTTTTTGGACTTTGTGCAAAATCCTGTCATTACTTTTTTCCGAATTTTTGTACAAAGATGGAGGGCAAGATTCTCTAAAGAATGGCTGAAGTGTTTTTTCCTGGAAAATTCTTATTCGCCTTAAAAGACGGATTTTCGTATTTTGGGGAAATTCCCTTTAACCAAATAAGAAAATATAGCTTTTCTCAATGTTGTCTCATAATTTTTTTCTGATTTTTGGCACAATGATGCAAAATGACAGTGCCCAAAATGTGACGGAGCCAGATTTTTAAGGAAAATTTTTTTGAGCAAATTTGGGCCAAAAACAGCTTAAAAGGTTTTTTGGGTCTGAATGGTTTAAGTGATTTTCGTATTTGGGGACATTCCTTTTTACCATTTTACATTATTCAACACACAAGCTTTATTTTTCCATTCTGAATTTGTGTACAATTATTGTCACTTTTTTCTTATTTTCATCTGATGTTAATCATTAGGTAGGTCCATTCAGCATCTTGCTTGTTTTAGTTCCTTTATGTACTATTATGAAAACGTGAAGTATTTCCATAGAAGTGATTTAAGTATCAATTTTTTTGGGTTCCCTTGAAATTTTGTGTTTTCCGTGCTTTGTGAATTTAAGTTTATCATGATTCAAAAGTTTTTTTTTGGATAGAATATTATTGCCCTTGTAAACTCGTAGTGTGTATGATAAATTGTCTTATGCTTTCTTTGTAGGTATTGTTCCTGACAATTGTGGTCAAGTCCTCAAGAAAATGATGACAGAAAATGACATCGATCCCAATGATTTGAAAACTAATTGCAATGGGCCAAGAACTAGGAAGAAGTATAAACGGTATAAACACAACTTTGCTGAAATTTCTTTCTTTTTATTGTTGTCCATGTTATAGAGGGAACATTTTCTCAAGATGGGGGGAAGAAGGGAAACTTGATTTAACTTCCTATTTTTCTTCATTACAACACTTTGATTGTTTTGATTAAAATCATGAACGATTATTGAAATGAAAGTAAGCAGGGATTTTTTCATATTTATTTTTTTATAGTGTTTATCGAGAAGTCACTGTACCTGTTGAGCCAAACAAACGAAAGATAAAAGAAAAATTGGATGAAGAAATCGATCAGGTATGCCATCTCATTTTTAAAAGTTATCTGATATTCCGATGGTGTATTGGCGGCCGCCCACGCTAAAGCTCTGAAGGAGCATCACCATCGGAGACCAGATGTTAAAATTTTCCCGACCTTCAGAGCTTTAGCGTGTCGGAAGAAAATTTCTACATCGAGAATCAGATAATTTTAAAAGTTTTCTTATAACTCTTGAGCAAATTTAAGTTAGCTTTTCCAATAGTGAAAAAGTTTAGCTTTATAACATTTTTTTCACTATCCAATCCACAACCTCGTCCCCGTGTATTCCAGGCTTTATTTACGTTACTGATTGACGCCAGAGAATACCCTGGCGTTTTGTTTTTGAATTACGCAATCTTTCGCGTTCGAAAACCAGCCAATGCCAGGGTATTATCTAGCGCTATCAGTAAGAATCAAAAAGCTGATAATACGCAGGGAACGAGGTTGTCCAATCCAAACTTTTTTTTGAAACGCCCAGTAGTATAAAAATCAAAACTTCAAACTGTATTTTTCTCGTCCGCTTGAAGTTACCTTTACCGGTCTCACTTTTACAGTTAAAATGTATTCCATTTTTTAAGTTGGCTCTTTTCGCTACTATGTGGAAACCACTTTCAAGGGAATCAGTCTATTGCACTGACATGGTTTCCATAATCAACTTTCCATCTTAAATTAGTATTGTGTGACATTAATGATTTTTTTGTTTATAATTTTTCAGGTTAAGTATTCGTACGGCGAGAGTATCATTCCCCAGGAATTCAAGAAGCTGGCTGTTATCGAGGATGATGATGGAAATAAAGAAATTGTTGAGACAACGTTTGAGATTTCAGGTAATTCCTTTGGCTAAGTTCATGAAGAATTCCGCAAATTGTAAAGTACTTTAAAAGTCTTTTTACAATTCTTTTTCTTCTTACTTTAATCGCGAAATTAAGGGCTCTGACCAGAGTTGAAACATCACACAAGATAAAACTTCTAGTTTCGGTTCCTTGACACACAAACAAAAAATTTAAAGCAAAATCTACACAAACCGTAAATAAATTCATTCAGTTTCTTTAGATTTGAGTAATGGAATCACATTTTACAAGGCACTTTGACGGCACACGATTGAAGCATGATTTAAAATAGACCAGCAACTTTATTTTTCGTTTCCATCTGGTAAGCATAGCAAAGAACGAAGTAAAAGTTAATAGAAAAGACAAGACACGCAACACACTCATGTGAATACTTAAGTAGATGGCATTTTTTGCAAGTAAAGAAAATTAAGAAATTTTCTTGTATTTATCAGAAAGTTTGCATAACAAAATGTCATTCTTTCAGTTAATATGTAACTAAACAAAAAAACTTTAAAAAGAATTCAGCTTTAAACATATATTAGTTCGTACAGTATTTTTTCTTTTATTAGGGCCCATGAGAATTTTTTTGTTGTCCACGTCTTTTCTGGCGAACCCACATAAAATATTTTCTGGAGACACAAAATTTTTTTGGGACGGGGACGCACAAAATCTTTTTAGGAACCAACGTAGGCACAGGACGCACAAAATCTGCAAACGTGTAATTGATGTAAATTATCATCAAACATGCAATTGATGGACATCGAACCTAATCGATGAACATCAAGTATAATTGATAAGTGTTTTGGAGAAAGCGACGGACTTTTGAACTTATTACTCCACATATTACTTTCCCTCAGCCAGTAAAGAGGTGATAAATTATTTGTCTTAAAGGGGATGCAGCCCAAATTTTTGTCACACATTTTTTGTTACATTTAGAAAATTTAGAACAAGACAATCAAAACGAGCTATATTATTGAAAGTTTTTTCTCAATGCGTAATAATAGACGTTTTAAAATTTCCCTTCTTTTTAAATCTGTGACGTAACAATAGTGCTTCTCTACTTTTTAAACAACATTTGTTAAACAAAATTTTTCGTAAAAAGAGAGGGATTTTATAATTATTAAACAGGAAATTCAATCTGCTTTTTTCCCTTCAAAAAATTTTTATCTGTTCATTAGTTTTATCCAGTTTATCTATACTAGGCTGAAATATGATCTGTTCTGAGTATAGAATTAGTGCCTTGGAAAATATCGGATCTCTGTTCTAAAAATCGCTGGCGAAAAGGACAGATATCTGTGAGTTATTTGGAAAAATTTGTTATTAAAAGAAAGAGAAGGGGAAACAGAAATGCAATATCTACGTCACAAATTTACTCTCCTTCGTTTATTTTCTCCATCGTGGAGTCAAAACAATAAAAATAAAAATTTGAATAAATCGGCCGAAATAAAAGATTTTTTATCCCTTCTTATTTATCTTCTCTAAAATAATGGTAAAAATGATATCCCAAAGCTGACGTCCCCTTAAAGTAATAATTATGGACTAATTAGCTATTCAAAAGACGGTTGCATTCAATCAATTATTACCAATTAATAATCAATGGATGTTTTTTATTGATTATCAATTGATACCATCGATACTTTAAGGTAATTGATATTGATCAATAGTTCATCGATAGACAATCATAAATAATCAATGTTAGTCGACATATAATCTATATAATCGACATTAATCGATTGCTCATTGATATCCATTGTGATCTAATCAAATCTCTATCACAATTTTTTTAACCTCAAATATAGCTATCGATTATAGATTTTATGTTTGATATCTGTTCGATCGATTAGTTGTATCAATTTTATCGATTACGACTGTGTGGACATCATCAAAATTGATGGATGTCATCAAGCTTAATCAATGAAAATTGAACGTAATCGATGGACATCATCAGGCGTAATCGCTGGACGTCATCAAATGTAATTGATGAACAGTAATCGATGGACATCATCAAGCATATTTAATGGACATCATACGTAAGGCAAGGGGAGCTAATGAACATGTTTGAAGTCTCAACCACCCACATGAAAATGTGTTCTTAAAATAAATTATTTTTTCTTTTTTTCAATGCCAGTCTATCCAAAGGCAATTCAAATTTTAAATGGGTACGGTTCTTACACCGCTATAAAATCCTGCTTTCAGTTTCAGTGCACTCCCAGAAAAAAGCATGGTTGGTACATTGGTACATTTTATTAACTATATTTTAACTGCATTTATCAACTGTCAAAGGTTAAATCAAGAATTTTTTGAAGTATGAGGGTAAACCAGTTCATTTTATCCCCTTTGCCTTATCGTTAAACATCAAATATTATCTACAGTCTCAAACTTTGCATGAACAAGAACAATGAAACAGCTTTAGTCTGTAGAGGTAGCATAGAGTTATTTACCTGAGGTAAGCAAGGAAAAGCTTTCGGCCGAAGGGTAAAGACAGTTGATATTTTTTCAAAGTCGAACAGGCGAAAAAAAAAAATGATTTATGATTGAAATTACCCTTGAACTAAACAAAAATCCAGAAAATTATTTCAACCAACCTTTTTATTTATCATCCAGTAAGTACTTTGATGCAGTTTTCCAGTTCATTTTTCACAGATTGCAAAGATATCAAAGGCTTTTTGATGACATATTTTGTGTTAAAATTCAGCCAGCCCCCATTTTCTTCACCAACTTCAAGATTTTGAAGGTTATACAATTTACTGACCACGCAGAAAATTCACCAATTTCGGCCGGATAGTCGGCCCGGTCCTAAGTGCCGTAGGCTAATGAAAATAAATATAACGGGTGCAATGGAAGACGGACGGGTTGAATGCGCTGAATACACAAACCCGGAAATCTTGAAAAATGACCGCGCATTATGACTGCCAAGAAGCTCTATCTGATGGCACAATCAGTTTTAGCTAAATGAGAACTTCAAAAATCGACTTTCTAAGGACCCCCAGGCTAAAATGACCCTAGATAGATAGATAGATAGATAGATATTTACCGGAGTTTAAGACTCCTAAGCAATATTTACATTCTCTAATTATAAACAGATAAAAACACTGATATATATAAATAATTTCCTTTTTATGAATGTTACACAGTTTAATGAAGACTATGAATAAAATCCTTTTTTATAGGAAAAAAAAGATATGTTTCTAATTTTTTGGTATACTAATGCGTTTACTTTGACTAATTAAAAGCAAACAGAAGAGGTCTTATTTTATGATTGGACAAGAACTTTGGGTTTAATACGGAAGGTGAGCCCAAGAAATAGTAATAGTAAATAGTAACTGAATACTAGAATGCCCAGGGGACCTTGGAAATAAGACGCTTAATTGTAGATGGCGATGATGATTTTGCTAAAAAGCCCTAGGAAAATGAAGGTTTTAGCGATTTTTCAGGAAAATTTCATAGATTTGGGGTTGTTATAAAATGATATTAAGTGTAAAAATTTTGAAAAAATGCAAAACGACCCCCCCCCACTACAAAAGTACAAAAGAGTACCCAAATGGAACAATGCGAATGCGAATTTCAGGGTTTTCGGTGA
>NW_027104475.1:79810-118002 GCF_902728285.1 Clytia hemisphaerica
TTCAGAATATTTTAGCATTTTGTGTTGGATAAAAATGATTCCAAGAGAAAGATAGGATTTCCAGTCGTAGATCAAAGGAAAAGCTAGAAAATGTTATATTTTTTTCAAAAACACCAAAAATCTCGTTTTTTCAATAAAAACACCAACGGGGGAGTGCAAAATAGCGTTTTAAGCCGATTTTTCTTTATTTTGTTATATTTTCTTATTCTTTTATAGTATTTTTAGCAGGAAAGTATTTTTGGACTTATTTTGACATAATTTCAGTGGTTTATAGACTAGTTTTTAATGAATTTTAAGTAAAAATACTGAATTTTGACGTAAAATCCCAACGAAGGAGGGTCATTATTCAGAATATTTTAGCATTTTGTGTTGGATAAAAATGATTCCAAGAGAAAGATAGGATTTCCAGTCGTAGATCAAAGGAAAAGCTAGAAAATGTTATATTTTTTTCAAAAACACCAAAAATCTCGTTTTTTCAATAAAAACACCAACGGGGGAGTGCAAAATAGCGTTTTGAGCCGATTTTTCTTTATTTTGTTATACTTTCTTATTCTTTTATAGTATTTTTAGCAGGAAAGTATTTTTGGACTTATTTTGGACATAATTTCAGTGGTTATACTAGTTTTTTTTGACGAATTTTAAGAAAAAATTGATTTTTCGCCAAAATCCTCCAAGATGGAGTGCGAAAAAAAAAATTTTCGACATTTTTGAATTTTTTTCTATTAACCCATTCTATTGACAGCATTTTGCATGAAAAATGAAATTCTAAAACCTTTAACTTTGCTGACAGTAAGCAATTTTCTAGAACAGGTAAAATCGAAAAAACACCACGACGGAGTGCAAACTCCAGCCTCGTTTGCAATTTTGTCCAGGATAGACTATTTAAGACCCGGGTTTCCATAATCAGCATAAAATTTCCGTTCCAATGATGTATAACAACCCCATTCACCTTTTGGGTTAACCAAAGTCGTCTATAACTCGACATATTGAATTCTGCTCCCAGACTAATAATTTCAGTGGTTTATAGACTAGTTTTTGACGAATTGTAAGTAAAAATACTGAATTTTGACTTAAAATCCCAACGAAGGAGGGTCATTATTCAGAATATTTTAGCATTTTGTGTTGGATAAAAATGATTCCAAGAGAAAGAAAGGATTTCCAGTCGTAGATCAAAGAAAAAGCTAGAAAATGTTATATTTTTTTCAAAAACACCAAAAATCACGTTTTTTCATTAAAAACACCAACGATGGAGTGCAAAATAGCGTTTTGAGCCGATTTTTCCTTATTTTGTTATAATTTCTTATTCTTTTATAGTATTTTTAGCAGGAAAGTATTTTTGGACTTATTTTGACATAATTTCAGTGGTTTATAGACTAGTTTTTGACGAATTTTAAGAAAAAACATTGATTTTTCGCCAAAATCCTCCAAGATGGAGTGCGAAAAAAAAAATTTTCGACATTTTTGAATTTTTTTCTATTAACCCATTCTATTGACAGCATTTTGCATGAAAAATGAAATTCTAAAACCTTTAACTTTGCTGACAGTAAGCAATTTTCTAGAACAGGTAAAATCGAAAAAACACCACGACGGAGTGCAAACTCCAGCCTCGTTTGCAATTTTGTCCAGGATAGACTTTTTAAGACCCGGGTTTCCATAATCAGCATAAAATTTCCGTTCCAATGATGTATAACAACCCCATTCACCTTTTGGGTTAAGCAAAGTCGTCTATTACTCGACATATTGAATTCTGCTCCCAGACTAAATAGAAGTTTCCAGGATAGGAATCCATTGTTTTGGTGCGAAATCAGGCTATAATGCCCAAAATGAGTATTCCGAAATTTCCAATGAGGCATCTATTCGAACGTGTCCTGAAAAGAGGAAACGCTTTTTGGATTTGATTTTTGGTGTAATTTGTAGCTAATAGATGGGGCTTGATAGGAATAGAAGTTTACAGGATAGGAATCCATTGTTTTGGTGCGAAATCATGCCATAATGCCCAAAATGAGTATTCCGAGATTTCCAATGAGGCATCTATTCGAACGTGTCCTGAAAAGAGGGAACGCTTTTTGGATTTCATTTTTGGTGTAATTTTTAGCTAATAGATGGGGCTTGATAGGAATAGAAGTTTCCAGGATAGGAATCCATTGTTTTGGTGCGAAATCAGGCCATAATGCCCAAAATGAGTGTTCTGAAATTTCCAATGAGGCATCCATTCGAACGTGTCCTGAAAAGAGGGAACGCTTTTGGGATTTTATTTTTGGTGTAATTTGTAGCTAATAGATGGGGCTTGATAGGAATAGAAGTTTCGAGGATAGGAATCCATTGTTTTGGTGCGAAATCAGGCCATAATGCCCAAAATGAGTATTCCGAAATTTCCAATGAGGCATCTATTCGAACGTGTCCTGAAAAGAGGGAACGCTTTTTGGATTTGATTTTTGGTGTAATTTGTAGCTAATAGATGGGGCTTGATAGGAATAGAAGTTTCCAGGATAGGAATCCATTGTTTTGGTGCGAAATCAGGCCATAATGCCCAAAATGAGTATTCCGAGATTTCCAATGAGGCATCTATTCGAACGTGTCCTGAAAAGAGGGAACGCTTTTTGGATTTGATTTTTGGTGTAATTTTTAGCTAATAGATGGGGCTTGATAGGAATAGAAGTTTCCAGGATAGTAATCCATTGTTTTGGCAGTTTTGGTGCGAAATCAGGCCATAATGCCCAAAATGAGTATTCCGAGATTTCCAATGAGGCATCTATTCGAACGTGTCCTGAAAAGAGGGAACGCTTTTTGGATTTTATTTTTGGTGTAATTTGTAGCTAATAGATGGGGCTTGATAGGAATAGAAGTTTCCAGGATAGGAATCCATTGTTTTGGTGCGAAATCAGGCCATAATGCCCAAAATGAGTATTCCGAGATTTCCAATGAGGCATCTATTCGAACGTGTCCTGAAAAGAGGGAACGCTTTTTGGATTTTATTTTTGGTGTAATTTGTAGCTAACAGATGAGGCTTGATAGGAATACCAATTTCCAGAATAGGAATCCTCTCCTTCAGCATGAAAAATACAAAAGAATTCGAATGTGTCGCTGAAAGTGTCGCTGAAAGCGAAAGTGTCGCTGAATGTGTCGCTGAATGTGTCGCTAACTTGACTTTGGTATTCCAGGAACAGGGACGAACTTTTTGATATGATATGATATATTTCTTTTTTCAGATCTATTTACATTTAAAAAATCCTAAGCGAAAAACAACCCTAAGAGGCTTTCCAGTTCGAAATGTTATAAGACAAACAAATCAATTTCTAAATCTACAATAGACAGATAGAAAAAAGAGAGAATAGTAAACAAACCAAAAGGAAAAAAACAGGAGCAAATGTACTCGCACCTAATACATGATTTAGCTAAGTAAAGCGGAAGAAGAGATAGAATAAGACGTAGAATAGAATAAGAAGGTACTTGTTGATTTAAAATTAATTATTGTCAACAAAAGAGGGGAACGATCTAAAGATTTAAGATTGAAGATTCAAGATACCTATATATATGTCGCCTGACTGTCTTGAATGACAGTCAGCCTGTCCCAAGCCAGGATAAAGACAGAGGGACCCAGAGAGGACTAATTACCTTTTCATTATAACATCGTCTCTCTAAGAGGAAAAAGAATTCGGCCATTCTTTGTTGTTTGTAGATCTGACAGGAGAAAACACTTTATTTTCATACTATATATATATGTTAAAATAAAGGAAGACACTTTTTCAGGTAAAATTTATCTATAGCCTTCCCTTCTTTCAGTTCTTCGCTCAACATATATAGTTATATATGTTTTGGCGAAAACGCGACAGTACAGTCTTTTGACTGTTTGAATAATACATCAACACTGCTCTAACTTGGGCCGTCTGAACTTAAACTTGTACATCAAGATTACGGGATTCCGAGTACGGGTCGATATTACTTTCGTTTTTAGTGGTTTCATTTTTGATTTCAACCCAACATCCTAGCAACGCTCGCCCATAGTTTAGGGGTCACTCACAAATCGATTTTAGGTTAGAAGAACGTCAATTGACGTAAATGGGTGGGTGGGTTTAAGGTTGTTGAGGTTTTTCAGAAACATCGATTTTTTATTCCATGCCAAATATATATTTATGTCTTTTCTTTGTTTGACGGCAGAAACGGCCCTTGAATTTTTGCAGATAGCCGTTCTTTATGTCGCTACATACTACGGAGATAATTAATTACGGGAATTTTGTGAAAAAGTTTAGAAATTATCTCCGTTTCTTTTTTTTTTCAAATATAAACTATGCAAGCTGTAGTGAAAATCAAGATGGCTGACGAAACAGCGATGAAGGCAGTTTTTATCGATTTTCGAGGATATCAAGGTGTTTGACGTTTTTGGGTGTTGGTGGGTGGGTCAGCTTTTAAAACGTCAATTGACGTTCTTCTAACCTAAAATCGATTTGTGAGTGACCCCTTACAGGAGGCCCTGAAAACCCGAGTTAGAAAAACTCGAGTTACAAAAACCTGAGTTACAAAATCCCGAGTTACGGCAAATGTGACGTCATAAGTCTCTCAAATTATGACGTCATAAGGAGACTTCTTAACTCGAAAAAGTTATTTTCTTTCGTTATGTAACTCGAATTATTATTTTAAAATTTTGTTTTAGAGTTACGTAACTCGAAAATAAACTTCAAATTCCAATTTTCAAGTTACGTGAAGCAGGCTTTTGTTTTTTGTGTAAGTGTAAACCACATGATATTGAAAAGTGATCTCTGAAAGGGACCTCCTAGACTTGAAAGAAGAAAGGCTGAATTTTCCAAAAAGTGTTAAATGTACATACTTTTGTGTTGTTAAATGTACTTTTTTGTGGTCTGCCTGTCAGCCACACATTTTACTCACACTTTTAAGCTTTGATATATTTAAGTTGAGTAAGCCAAAAAAAATCGTTCTTTTTGCAACAGGCAGGCTTGTCTTGCTGAAAATGATTCGATAATAAAGAAAGCCGATTTGAATTGATTTTTTGAACTTTAATGACAGAGAAAAAAAATACTCAATAAACGGTCCCTCTAATTTCTATTATACGTTCATGGTTCATTTTTATCTTATATTGTTTTAGTCATTCTGAAAACAAGGACATGAGTACCTATGATAAAGCAAAGGAACAATGTACCATCATGCGAGGACTTTTTTGAGTTGTTTGTTTGTCTATCTCACTGGATTGTCAGCAGGTAACATTTCTATTTAACATTTTCCTTTATTCATTATATGGTTTCCTTCCCTTAAAATTCAAAAAATAATTAGGTAAAAGGGTAAAATAATTGTTCTGTTTTAACTAGGCAGAGATTTTTATAATTGGAATTCTCAAAGCCCCTGCCTTCATGACCAAAGTATAGTTTTCCGATAGGGTGAAATCTTTCTCTCTTTAAAAATAAAGGACAATCATTTGCCGATTTTTCCAGTAAGTAGAGCGTGACCTGGGAAGAAAAAGAAGGTTTGAAAAGCCTTTATGCTAAAATTATGATTACTGAAAATGAGAAATGTATAAAGGTCAGCTTGGAAGAGTGGATCTTTGAGAAAAAATCAGGCAATGGATTTGAATTTAGAAGGATAAAGCACTCTTCTTGCTATATCTGATGTCTTATTCCCTTTCTTTGTTAGAAAAACATCTCTGAATGACCTGAATGAAATTATACAGTTTCGAATGCAAAAAGATATCACGAGACACATTGTGCCCATTTCATTTCGTTTCGTTTCAGATTACACGAAACCAGTCACAAACTTCCGTCAGTTGATAAATGGAGACAAACATGGATTTTGGGGTAATTTCATCTTCGATTCTAACAATACCATACAACTTTCTTGGGATCATGTCCATTTTTACCACGGTTATGAGCTTTATTGGTGGACGAACATTAATGGACTGAAGGGTCAGATCTATATCGATCCCACAGTGTTGGAACCATCGCGTCTGTACGAAGTTGAATATTACTCGTTTACTGAATACTCAAACAATTATGTTTACTACTTCAAACTCCAAGGATGGCTGTATGGTCGGGGCTATGGTGAAATGTCTAAAGTATTGAAAGCCTTAAAACCGTATGTTGGTAAGACTACCATGTTTTTAGATGATTCGATTCACTAATTCTAATCTTACTAGTAGGCATTTTTCCTTGGGCACATTAATATGTATGTATCCTCCTTTTTTGTTACAGCTGGTCAAGTATTTTTTTATATGAGCTTCCATTTTCGGTATTCTTTCAAAAAAAAACATGTATTGAATATCTGCCATGATTGAAAGGAGAACATTTTTTAGGGAGCACAAGTTCATACTTACCACCTTTCAATAATAAAGGTGCGTCAAGAAGCCAGTATTATATTGTATCATTCGGTCAACATTTAGGCCAACTGTTTCCTGTCGAGAATATCCGTCAACTTTATAATGGCGATAAAACTGCCATCCATATCGATTGGAAGCAACAACTATCACGCCTCACTTATGCTATCGATTTTTGTCCTAAATACCGCTGTAACTCTGATGAAAATACGAAGTCAAAAATTGTTCATGCAGTTAATGAAACCTTTATTGGTGGTTTGGAACATATTTTATATAAGATTACTGTGTATCAAGTAATCCAATATAACCAGTCACTTGGATTATCTAGTGATCAAATTGCAAAGATAAATCTTTTTTCAAAGATTCAGGCAAGCTCTGTCATCTTGAAAGCTGGATTCATCGGTCAGCCGTCTGCCGTGCAAGGTCTTGAGCAGTTGAAGAGTCAAAGTAACCAATCCATAACGTTGAGATTCAACATGCTCACTCATGGGCAAAATGGAGATGCAAAAGTGTTAGGTTATAAAGTGAAGGTTTATTTGAATTCTACTTTATTGAGATCGGGTGATTGCCAACGTGATCATGAAACACACTTTTGGGTGTATTGTTTTGTGGGTGATGTACCGCCATCAACTACTCTTGATGTTTCTGTTTATGGATACAACCGCTTCGGGGATGGTAATCGAAGACTTCTTATAGCTCAAGTTAACCAATCTATTTTTACCGGTAAATTTCTTACACATACGTATTATACCACTAATATTTATAACACCTTTTCGAAAACCCTCATTTATTGTTTGGTTTCATGATGTTTTTTCGAAAATGTTCTGCTCAATAACCTTCTGTCAAACACCAAGAAATTAACTTTTTCTTCTAATAAAATGAAGAATACTCCGACTATCGATATGTAACTTCTATTCACAGATCTTCCCAAACAAGTCAAAGATTTGATAGTGTCCAGCAACACTAAAGACGAGACTTCAATTAAATTGCAATGGGAGAAGATCACTATCCACGACGCTGGCTTGAATGTCGGTTTCTTCCACATCAAGAGTTACAAAGTAGTTTTATCGTCTAACGAAAACAACTGGGAAAAGGAGATTGGTATTAGGAACTGGTATATTTTAAACAGTACTCCTAAAGGTAAGCATCACATGTCGAATGCAAAATCTTCAACACACATAAGGTCTACCCTCCCCCCCCCCAGAAATTTGGGGGTACCTCAAAAAAAAAGTGTTAAAAAAGTTTTCTTAAATTTAGGGGCTACCTGATATGTTTGGGGGTACCTGCATTTTCACAAGTGTTTTTTATGAAGTCATGGTGGCCAGCGACCCTTGAATTCCCTGAAATACCCTTCCTTGAGGTGCAAGATTTATACTCTTGAAACCCTTGAAATGCCAAATTTTGTGGCCATTTTCCGCCATTTTCACTTTCAGAAATACAAAATTTTTCGTATTGCGTGGGATACAAACATAAGTGAATTAAATGAGAAGGCATACTTTTAGAACCCCTGAGATTCAAGGGGGTATTCTGACAGGTATAGAACGATTGGTACGGGTCCCGGTGGGGGGGGGACACTCGTTCTGAAATGGACTATACGTTCGACCCAAAATTGACTTTCAAAATCGGACTCTTACAGTGCAGAAATAAGCTATGAAATTAAACCGACCTTACAGTGCATCATTCTCTTCACCAGACCTTTTCATTGGAGCACCTTTCTTTAAAAAAGGTAACTTTTCATTTGAAAATTAAGTAATTAAAGGTAATTTGCTACCCTCACAGTCCAGGTAAAGGTAAAAGATACTGTTACAGTGCAGCACTGGTAAAAACCCCTACGGTGCACTAGCTGAACCTTGAAAAACCGAACCTTAATGCCGCACGTCTGGTAAGTCATTTACCTTGAGTACCCCCCCCCCCGGGTCTGTTACAAAATTCAGACCAAACAAATTGACTTCTCAAACAGAAATTTTAGCCGTTTTAGCAATTATTGGAGTATTTTGATCTTGATTTATCTTAAGCAACGTTAGAACTAAAAGTTGAAAATGTAGATAAAAGCAACTCAAGCTCAGAATATGAGTGTGTCCATCCGACAATAACATTGAAAATCTAAATTTTGCGAAAAATTGTTGTTAGAGGGTAGCTGATTCAAAAATAAGTCAACACCAGCCTTCTTTCCTACTTTTTAAAAAGCTCTCTAAAGTTTTTCAATACTGAATGAGCAAGTCTCTCTTGAAAGAAGTCTTACATACATTAAAGGAAGAAGTTTTGGCGGGAATTTAAATTGGTGGATGGCCGAAAAAGTTTTTTCAGAGGGAATTTTAATTCGGCGGTTAACTTGAAAAATTAAATTTAGCAATTGATTTTTGCTAACTTTTAGCTGCCTTCCAATGCCTATCTAAATAACTCTCATATGCAGAAAGAAATTAACCTGTTGGATGGACAAAAATGCAAAGACTTTCGTAAAAGGCCAAAATTTGCCTAACACAGGATTTCGAACTCTAGTCATTTAAATTTTTCCTTTAAAATTCACTGCCTGTCCTCTCAAAAGTCGGATGGTTTAGGCTTGATAGATGTTTTGTTCTCAACATTTCTATTGAAGGTGAAAGATACGTGGAAACAACATTTTCTGATTTGGAGAAGGATCGTTCGTACACTGTCAGTGTTTGTGTGATGACAAGGAGGATGGGATGTGGTCCTCCCTCTTACCTACACAACATTCGTACAAACTATTCCATTGACAGTAAGTTAACATAAGAACAGTAACGATCATTCTCAACGGTTGCCAGATACTTCTTAACTTTATCGGAATAAGATCTTAAGAAAAGTTATTTATATTTTGTATGTCCTAACAGTTTTCAAAGCTATAATTTAGTCTCAAAGCACATGGGTGGTTTTTAAGCTCAAAAATTCATCTTTTGTTTTAGTGTCAGCTTTGAGAATATTGTCAGTAGCTCAGTTACCAGAGCTTCGCTTCGATCATTTGAAACTTGAATGGAGGATGGAAGAAGAAGAGGGATTGTTACCTCTTGTTGGTGTTCTCTTCTCTCTGGAGTGTGAAAGAGCTTTCAACCGTCCACGCCACTTCAAGAAATTCGATGTTTTACTGAAAGACATCAATCGTGTAGACGAGATGACTTTTGAACATTCTTTTTCATTCGAATGTCACCATTTAGCCGGTGGCAGCATCGTTTTCGTTAAATATCGATCATACAACCAATATCGATTTTCCGAATGGAGCCCTGTCATTGAAGTAAAAACACAATTTAAAAGTAGGTCTTTATGTTTAACTGGGTAAATTTGATTCGGTTAAAATGAATGAGAATAATTTGAAATGTCTGAGAATAATTTTCAGTGGAAGCCTGTAGCTTCGAATAATGGTGATTTTATATCGTTGAAAAGATGTTTTATGAGTAGAATATTATCGAATGAAATAAAATATTGAAACTGAAGATATAAAAGCAAAATATTATCTCACATTAAATAACTTTGCGGATTTTAAAATAGTTGATCAGTCTCATCACTGAGCTCTATATACAGTGATATTCTACACGAAATTCCTTACCTATCTGCATCCTATCGCGGCCTTTCTACAGTCATTTTCACTGCAAATTATTTCGCTGCAGACTAAAGTGTTGTACGCGACCTGTATTTTTTGGCATAGAAATAAACCACCACGTTTAAATGCCTAAATTATCATAGAATTCAAAGAACTAGAACTAGAAATATCAACATAACTCTTTGAATTATCTTGCACTAGATTTATCGAAGCCGAGAGATTTGCACTTAGAAAGATGTACAGATCGTGTGGTGTTGACATGGAGTCAAATTGCTGAACCGCTTGATGGTTATTGTGTCAATTATCGTTCGTTGAGTGATAGGGTATGGCACTCATGTTGCATCCCTTCCCACGACCGTATGTTCTCTTACGGTATGTATGATATCATCTCCCCTATTTCTTCTAAATGAACCAAATTACAAATACATTGTCAGTAAATGTTTTTCCCTGGTTTCGTAAGGGTCGTAGACTGTGAATCCTTAGAACTCTTTCACTACACAAGAACTCTCACTTACCCTGACTTACTTAATGGATTTTCTCAATCACTCACTGAAGTGGTTCCTTGATTATTGCAGATTTCCACGGAAAGACAGTTCGATTCGAGCAACGTATCTTGGAGGACAAATGGAGGATGGACGGCAGAAGATACAAATGCTCACCGCCCGTCCCAGGGAAATTACAGTTCCGCGTTGCTGCATACAACAAATACGGAACAGGATATTACAAACAAACTGTATATGTTGGGTGTGGTGTTGAGCAGGAAACAGGTAAGAAAGTGCTCCTCTGTAACGCACAATGAGTGCATTGGAAGGGTTTTAATGGTGGATTGGTTGCGTGAACTTTTACCTCTTTTCTTTCAGCCACGACAGCTCAAAGATCGGAAAAGAAGAACTTCTCATCTTTCACACTTACCATCGTGTTGGCCTCATCTTTTGTGCTTTTATCTTTCGCTTTGATCGCATGGCGTGTCAAAAAGCGTCTCGCGGACCGCGTGGAGATTAATACAGTGGCGGCGCGTATTTTCGAAAGAGATCAACCTTTGAATGATGATGAAGATGAGGAGGAGGAGGAGGAGGAGGAGGTGAACGAACAATGGAATCTGATGAAACCTTTGAGATTACCTTCTTATAGAGAAACATTAGAACGCTTCAACACTGACCCTCCATCTTATGAAGAACCGGTGGAAAATGAAGTACCGCCATATTCGGAGCAACAAATTGCAGAACAATCTGTTTGAATTCTTCACAGACCTACATCGAAGGATGATGATAATGATGTTTGGATTTGCTTAAAGCTATCTACCAGACCCCATTACTCGAACAGTTGGAGAATCAAACTACTCTAACTTACTCGAACAGGTTTCAAAAATTCGTGAGGAGTTCGAGAAGTTCGATTGAAGAAAGGTTCGAAAAGCTCAATTGAAGAAGAGTTCGAGAAGTTTGACCAAGGAAAAGTCCAGGATAGTTCGTTCGAACTTTACTCGAACTTTTAACATACCTAGAGTTCGAGTAAAGTTTGAGTAAAATAGTGGTTCGGAAAGTTCCAGTGATGGGGTCCGGTATCTAGGCATATTATGTCACAACACATGTGTTTTGAACTGCTTAGGCCGTGATACTAAAGTAGAGCTGTCCACCAATATTGGTTATTCAATTGGCCATAGCTGAGATTGTGGTCGATGTTTACATATAATGGCAATATTCGATTCTAAACTTTAAAACGACAACTGAAATTTGGCTTGGAAAAATCAAGTATGATGAGTAGATGGAGTAAGACTTGAAATAGCAAGTCATTGAAATTAGCTAGACTTGTTATCAAGTTCCATTTCAAATTACCTTAAGTGTAAGTCAAACAGGGTGACTGGCTAACTGGCAAGTTACTTTTTCAGAATCGTAAAATATCTGATAGAGCTGCAAAATAACCCAATTAAAGTCAGAATTATATCAGGGGTGAATTTTGCGTCAAAATTTTGCCTGTCAGTGCTCCAAATTTCATTTGTAACGGTCCAATTTTTACGTAAAAGATAATATCTTACAGCGAGCGGTACGTTCCCATCGGCGTACTCTAAGGGGAGGTCCGAAATATTTGCAAAATATAATAAACGGGAGGGTCTGAATAAACGGGGGGGGGGCTTAAAATATTTAGAACTTTCCTTTTACCTAATTCATAATTACCTAATTAAATAGTTTAAGCCTGATTTACACTTCAACTCAAAAACAAAAAAACTGGAAAATTAATTAACGGGGGGGGGGGGGTCCTAATAAGAATGGGGGTGTCCGAGTGGGTGGGGACGTCTATACGGGACCTTAGAGTATTCCTTGTTTTATTACTTGAATAACGCACCTTTATATTTTTAGTAATTTGAATTTTGTATATACAATCAAAATCTTCCTTGAACTTTTATGTATTTTTATCAAATATAAGTACTTTTGTTACGTTGTGTAATTTTATGGGCTTTATATTAAATATCTGTATCCTTACCTTTGCAGTTGTAACCCTATTATTGGGGACCTAGATAGGACGGCAATTTTGAAAAAGTACGGCAGGATTGAACAAAAAGAAAGCCCTTTGGGATTTTTACATAATATTATGGGCTAAATTGAGGCATTTTCTCATATGCACAATAATAACAATAATGGTCGTGATATTTGAGAAAAAGGGAAATTGCCACGAAATCTTATAGCCACAATCGATTTGGAAGCGTTCTAATTTGGATTGGAAGGGTAGAGTTTTCATATGAGACTTAGGACTTCAGGATCTGAGGATCCAAAAGTTCAAAAATGGTCCAATAAGGCTCATAATATAGCCTGGGAGTCTATAAACCCGAGCCAAATTGAAATATCGGATTAAATTTAAGAGATGGCCCAAAATCGACTTTCTCGCCCGAACTCCAAATTTCGAAAAACGAGGAAATAAGCCTAATAGATTGTCAATAGATTTCGACCATGATTGCACCCTGTGACACGAAATGACCAATGAAAATGTTGAAAGTAATGGTTACTAACTTTTAATTGTTAGCAAATTCGTAATAATTCGATGGCCTAACAGGGAGAGGTACAAAATCTCTAAATCATGGGCGTACTTCCTTATCTAGTAATGATCCATATTTTGTCTCTCTCTGAAAAAAACTCTTTACATTTGTAAGAAATTGGAGAAAAAAATCCTGTCACATTATTAACCAAAATAATTTTCCCCACTTACGATAATCTGTAGTTTTTTATTTTTCTATTTTAGTAGTTGATAATGATTAAAAATTATTGAAGTATTGGCAAAGTGGTGTCAAAAGTTTATTTTTTCCTGTTGGTATTTTGCAAAAGGATGCAAGGGCCTTTATGTAACAAAAAAAAGAAAACCGTCTCAACATAGTGCTAATAATCTACCAACTAATTACTTGATAGGTTAGTTGATTTTCATTTTAATTGTACGCCAACTGTAATTGTACTTTGCATCCTCTGCTGTTGTTTCATTTTTAGTCTAGTAGAATTTCATCAAAAATAGGGTCAACCTAGAAAAATTTTTATAGAACGTTTCTATATACCGTTGGAAAGATAATTTTATCAGCTTTCGAATGCATGCGGGGTAGAGTCAAAAATTGACTCTACCCCTGCCTAATTCGAAAGCTGATAAAATTACCTATTCAACGGTATATTAGAAACCCTACAATTTTATTCAAAAATCTTAATGAAAAAAAACATTTTTTGTTGAAAAATTGTCATTTTTGATGACGTCATCGTCAATTTTGACATTTTTTGAATTTCTTAATTATTTAAGGCCAGGGCAAACCAATCCAACATTTCATCCAACATGATTTTCAAATGTTGGATTAAATGTTTGATGAAAAAACTTGCACTGGATGAAGCAAAAATCAAGGCCGGGGCAAACCGATCCAAAAATTTGAATTGACGCAAACCGGTCCAATATTTCATCCAACATCGAAAAAAGGCATGTTGGATGTAATGTTGGATCGGTTTGCCCTGGCCTTTAGTATCATATTTAGAAGCTTTCTACAAAATTTGAAGGCTGTATCTTGTTTCAATCCTGACTTAAGCTCTTTCATTGAATTGTGTAATTTTTCGTGTTGGATTGGTTTGGTGGTACTTTTTTCTTTATTTTTTTGAATATTCATTTTTTTCCAAGTCGTGTCGGATGAAATGTTGAAATTCAAAAAAATAAAGAAAAAAGTACCACCAAACCAATCCAACACGAAAAATTACACAATTCAATGAGAGAGCTTCTTTGATCTCGCCGCAAATGTTGGATGAAATGTTTGATGGCGATCAAACTTCATCCAACACCGTCCAACACGATTTTTTTCTTCTTTTTTTGAATTTTCATCTTTTTCCAAAAATTTGAATTGACGCAAACCGGTCCAACATTTCATCCAACGTCAGAAAAAAGGCATGTTGGATGAAATGTTGGATCGGTTTGCCCTGGCCTTAAAAACTCATTTTCGGTATTTTTGATTTTTACCACCTGTCACTCTTTTGTCCATAAAATTTTTCCCCATGACAAAAAAGTTGACTCTACCCCACATTAGAAAGCTGATAAAATTATCTTTCAAACAGTATATAGAAACCTTTTACAAACTTTTTTTCTATGTTGACTCAAAATTCAGCTGGACTATTTGTATGAAAATGTATCACAAAATAATGAAGCAAAAGTTTGACTACATAAAAGACAAAGCCAACCCTGACAACAATTCTAGTGAAATTGGCAAAATACCCTCGGAACCATGTAGAAAAATTTCTGTTATCCTCTGGTGTAGTTTTGGTAATTACTGTACTGTACTTTTCTTCCCCTGCAAATAACAGAAAATTCACTTTTTTTAAACTACCTCAAATGATCAACGATAGAAGGTCATACATGGTTATTTTCGTTTTTTTAAAGATTTTTCAAGTGCTTCAACAAGAACATTACAAGACAGGCTCGGTCAAAATACTCTACATTACATAACGTAAAGCGATGAGTTTATTAGTTGTAGATAAGGGAAAGTACTTTGTTTTGTGGTATCATTAAGAGATTATGACTATGAGAAATCAAAGAAGTTTTGCTAATTAGCGGCATACAGATATAGATAAGCTTTCTTAATGAGCAACATCTCCTATATAATTGTAAACAGTTCCCCTCTTCATTTATGCATTGGATGTTTATTGACATGAAAAGCTCACCCGCTTCCTGCAACACAATCTCCATTACAGTGAAGATCTCTTCTGTGTGACTTATGCAAATGGATAACCGGTGTGATCAATATTACGAAACAGTGACGTTTGGTGAAGAAAATGAAGGAAAGGAGAGCGGATGAAGACCTTATAAAGTTATTGAAAAGACCTTCAATCTCCTTCACTTGGGTTCGCCATTTGATATAAAATTGTTCGACACGTGAAAGCGACTATGCAAAAGAAATTGATATCAAGAGATGATCAAAATGGAGAAAGTATTGATACTGTTGGTTGGCTACTTGGCCTTAGTGGCGGCACAAGGGTTCGAACCAGAAGAAAGAGGTGATTCTTTTCACTTCATTCATTTTTGAAATAAAACTTAATCGACTTTCTGCATCATGTACACTTTGATTATTACCAATCAATTTATTTGTTCCTAATGTGTTATTAATTTTTGGATAAACTTTAACTTTCTAATAAAATTGTCCCGAGGGTTTCCAAATCAAATATACTAACCGTGCACCATTTACTTATTTTAGATGCGGCAACAATCGAAGAGGGTAAGTGTGCAACACTTTGTCCAATGCATTTCCATAAGTAGCGATCCATGCAAAATAGTAAAAAAGCAAGTCCGAAAAAGGGTTTCATACCTTGATAAATTCCAAAAAATCTATATTTCATGGACTTTGTAATTTAGAAATGACTAGATCTAAGGGTTCCATAGTTGAATGATACCTGCTTCGAAAAAAATTTCAGAGGGAATCTGATTTGGTGATGGCTGGAATAAATGAAAATTTGATTTTTTGGTTGAGAGATGTTATGCCAAAATCGTTTTGAATAAAGAACTGTTTTGAGCCCTTAAATAGTTAGAATTCAGAAAAATACATGAAATAAATTAAATTTGGCAGGAACTTGATCCAAACCCGCCGAATATTTTCTTACCGCCAATTCTTTTTAAAGATAACATTTATATTTTTTCACAACAAATCAATGTCCAAATGGTCATCAGTAAGTGTCAATTAAGTTTTCTTTCATTACATTTCTCTTTTTGCGTAGATATCCTGGCTGGAATTGAAACGTTTCAAGGCATGTTGGACGCATTCACTGCTGACGATAAGAAGATGCTCCGGGACGTCAATGATACACTCACAAGTTTGTATATCTTTTCTTACCAAGTTTCCCGTCTTTAGTACATTCCGCAGACTCGATATTTCTTGTAACCTGTTAGCTATTCTTTCTATATTAAAACTATTTTGAATCTTCTTTTCGGTGTTTCTCTCCCATTTTATGCCAATGAGAGAATGTAAACATCGTTAACCCGTCCATTTGTCTTTGTAGTGGAGAGGACGAAAGCTGAATTACAAGCATACATCAATCCAACTGGCGACAGTACATACTCCATTATTGCTCAAGTAATTGGACAAGCCAGCACTTTCATCAACGATAATCTTAAGAAAATGACCATCAGGTTCGCTTCCGAAGGGGGCTTTTTAAACATCTTAACAAAAGCTGATCGATTGGATCTCACCCATGATTTGGAAACGCTAAAGAAAGCCTTCGACGCCTTCATGGTTCACTACAACAAAGTGAAAAATGCTTTCGAATGCAAATTAGACAAGCTATGTTACGAACAAGACTTCCAAGCAGCTGAGGGCGAGTTTCACGTGCTATGGGAAGGTGTCGAAGACCTCAAACCAAAATGCAAAAGTGAGTTCGCCTGAAAAAAAGTTTTAATGCAGTGGGACCTAATTTCCCGATTTATTCAAATGAGCTCAAGCTTTAACCCAAACATTGAAAATTGAAATTTCTATATACCATTTCTTCATACCAGCTATCATGACCTTTCTAAAAGCATAAAAAAACGAAATTTTCTCTTTTGATCACTTTAAGCTTTTGATGCAACTTGTATCAAGAAGTTTATGGACTACAAAACTATGTTCGAGACCTTCGAATCAACGAAAATACCTCCATTGAAAGATTTATTGACATCTATCTGTGATAAAGAATGTTATGCAAATGAGGTGGAACGCTTCAATTATGAGAAGAGTTTGTTGAAATTGGATATCAGTGCCAGTGGTATGGTGGCTGCTGTCCAATTTGCTGTCAAACACGCCCTCGTCAAACGGCTCAACTCCATCACCAAGAGAATGCACATTCGAAAAGAAAAGCTCAACCTTCAAAAGTTGGCCATCGAAGGTATTTCTCTACAACATTATCCATTTCTGTCAAGTTTTTTTTATGTCGAGTTTTACCGTAAAAAGCACATGCCGAAATCATATATTCAGCGCGCAATCAACGCAAAGAAAAGTAACCATGACGACAATCCAAGATCTTGGATTAAGTTCAAAGTTGATTTTTATTCCCGTCGTTGAAAACACAACTGAAAATGTCATAAATGCTTTTTAAAAAAAGTCAGTGATAGAGAATCATAACATAAAGATTAGTCTATTATTTCGATTTCATTGAAGTAACATTACCATAATTAATAGTTTAGTGATCACTGTTATACATTTGGGGATCATGTAGAAGATTTCTTTTGAAAAAAACTTGTTTCAATTACACTGTGAAGTTTCTGGAGAATTCGTCAATAGTAAACATGTATACTGATACAGTCTGCTAGACATTAATATGGTAATATTTGCTCTTCGTCTTTGATTCTTTCTACAATGATTAGATTGACAAATGCGCGATAAAATCTTTTTACTTGGTCCTCAGAGGTTAATATGTTCTTTGAAAACTCAACCTCTGATACTCAGGGTAGTTGAGTTTTGATTATAGAAAAATAATTTCCTTTTTATCAAAAAGTAGTTTTGTACATGAAGGTTCGTATTTCACTTTCGTTTTCTTTGAACCATAGATGCTGAGAAGAAAGAGGACCTTTCTGCTGCTTTGACCGCCCTCAAAGCCTTGAAAGCTGCTGCTGAAATGGATAGCCAAGACTTTCATGAAGCCTTCTCCATGGCCATCGAACTTGAAGGTGCGACTGGTGACTTGTTTATTTAAAAACTAATCTAATTTAATATAAATGTAATCTTAAAATCCTTCTCGTAACCATTTTGAACATTCCTTTTTTTGCAGGTAAATTAAGCGAAGAGGATTTCAACCACATCATACGTCAAGGTAACGGAATGATTTACCGGATAAGCGGTATGCAATCACAAATCGACGAATGCATCGCTAAAGTGGAGAACAGTCACTCCTTCATCGCTTTCAAGATTGAAGTCAACGACAATGAAGCCGTCATGTTGACCAATGCTGAAAAGTTGAAAGAAAAAATCCGACGTGTCAAATCAGGTACATTTTTTTCTTTCGGTTTAAGCTATCCATTCAACAAGACGGAGATTAGAACAATACACCCTGTCTCACAGCCCCGGTGCCACATTTTTCTCAGTGTGGTCAAAAATTGCTATTGAAATTCCAATAAGCAATTGTTCCGAGGCTAAAGATTCCAAGGTTTTGGAGTGCAATTTTTAAAGATTGAATTTCCAATGGGGATGAAATCAAGGTCATTTTCACAGTGGGGCTGAAATTCCAGGTGTTTTCCCACCGGGAACGAAATTTTTGCCAAATTTGGCCCCAACCAACCGGTGGGGCTTGGGTCTCAGTAGATCTGTGACACAGGGGTAACAATAATCTGAATAATAGCATTATTCTAAGTTTAAAAAAGCGCTCTTCGTTGGTTTTAAACCTCTTTTAATTACTTCAAAACAGGAAAACACACTTTATGCACTGAACTTTTTGTGGACCCAGCTATCGACCAAACATTGACGGAGGAATTCGAAGAACTTAGAGCATCTTTTGCTGCCAGTGATGTGGAATTCAAGCATCTCAAAGCAACGTTGAGTAAAGACTTCAAAGAATTGTCCGAATTCGAGAAACTTCATGCTTTTATCATGGAACTTGAAACGAACAACTTGGCCGATATGAACGAGGCACAGAAATACAAGTATTTCTTACACGTCTACTCCAAAACTCACTGTAAGTCACTTCCAGTTAATCAATTACATTTTAATTAAATAAATCGATCCTTTCATACATCTTGAGTGAAAGATTTAATAACAGAAGCTGCTTCTGGTTCATTATGAAATTTATTTTTATTTCGAACGTTTCGGCCTCAACAGAGTACCATATCAGTAAAAAATGTATTGTGATGAAAATTCGCTATCTGCAAGCTGGAGTTTTTATAAGATGTTTCACTAATTGGTCATTTGAAATAATAAAAATAACGCGTTCTTTAGAAAAAGTAACAAAATTGTTTTATTACTGGTTAACGACCAACCAAATCAAACGAGAGCCTGTAAAAACTCCAGCTTGTCCCATCTGCAAAATGTACAAATTTAAAAGAAATTCGATTACATTTTGGATGTTTCTTAACAAAATTGTGTTTTTCTCTTATGCAGGTAACCAAGTCGACAAATAGTTGACCCAACAATCGAATAAGAAGAGGAACAAAAAAAACCTGCGTTCAAAACTTCACTATGTAATTTATTTTAAGTATTTTCAATTTTCCATCAAATATATTTTTACGCATACCAATTTATTATGCTTGCTCAAATTTAAATTCCCATTCAGTACCAAAGTCTTTCCTTTTTAAATATTTCCTATCTATATAGGAAATATTTGTTAAAACGGTAATTTTTCTTCTTCTCCTCCTTCTCCTTCTCCAAGTCTAACGCCGGTTTTGGACAATTTCGTGAGTTTTTACATGAGTCTCTTTTTAAATTAATCTCCGGCGGTAAAAACAGTAGGATGTTCTTTTTTCGAGGCAATAGACGTCATTTTTTCAAGAAAAGTCTGTGGTAAATATCCGTACGGTGCTCTATTCTCCTTGTCGATCGGGCAACGTCGGCCGTTTCAGAAGCGTATTGTTGATCGGACCATACTGCTTTGTTTCTAACTGTCAAAACAAAGATGGCAGAAAATAGACTACAATGATTCGGCTAATGCTTCAGATGCATCCGGCCGCGCGGAGCGCGCGCGTATACTACGCGACGCGCGTAGCGCGTAGCATAGGGTTAGGGATTTGCACCAGGGTGGCGAAGCACATCCCTAACCCCTCACCCGGCCGGCGGTGCACACGTGTGGTGGCTTCTTCGGAGTAATGGCGATCATAACAGTTAGCCTAACTCGTCAGTCAGACTTATTTATATATAGTACTAAGACCTTCGTATAAGTAACCCAAAATAACGAATTTCCGGCAGCCGGTTTGGCCTAGTGGATAGGGCATTCGTTCCGGAACCTGTTGGTTCCCGGTTCGAGACCCCCTTTGGTCACTATTCAACTTGAAAAAAATTCTAAGTCCAGCCGGATGCATCTGAAGCTTTAGCCAAATGTGACTACAAAAAATTTTGCTCTTTTGCTACTTTTCTTTGCTTTGGTTTTTATGCTTTGATGAGTTGAATTGGATCATGATTTTTGTACGACTGTCACAAAGAATGGTCGATAGTGAACTTTTCTTAATATTCCTTTCGTTTCTGTATTCGTTTCTTTCGTTTACATTCTGTTCTGTTGGTTTGGAATGAGCTGGAGTGAGAGATGATACAATCTCTTGGCCTTGGAAAAACAGGACATTTTATCAACTTTCACAACAAACTAACTTCAATTTTGCTTGTATATTTACATAAATATGTGACTGTGAATAAATCTGACCATGTTATACCTGAAAAATTACATACTTGCAATATGAAAAAAGTTTGCACCCAACGAATGCTGAATGCCGACAATGCAACAATGGCTAAAAATTTAAACATGGAGCAAAATTGACTGGTTAATGATTGAATTTCCCTTGGTGTTTTTATCTACAACAATGAATTAACTGACAGTTAGTGAAAACTCTTTGCGGTTATAAATTTCAAATTTTAAAGCTGATAACCGGATCCGGAACACCACGGCCCCAATATGAAGAATGTTATGTTATACTTCTTGAAAGGTTTATTGCATTGAATATGGATGTAAATAATTTAAATTCACCTCATATGTACAATTAAAATTTTTCTTGAACTTGGAGATTTTCTCCCCCAACCCCCCCCCCCCCGCGTGCATTTAAAACGTGGAAAACTTTAGTTGTGAATCTAGAGATCTTTTGCCACGTGCGTTTTAAACGTGGAAACTTTTGTCGTGAATTTGGAGATTTTCTTACCGTTAACTGCTCCGTTAACGACTATCTGACAAAACACTCGACAAAACATGGAACGGCAACTTGGCCACCATTTCACCAAACCTTCAAAGTCATTTAATTTGAGTTAATGAACGATGTATTAAAAGAAAACACGATTTGTAGTGAAATACACGCGAGTGTCTAGATCGAAGATGAACAAATTACACTTTTTTTTTTTTATAAGAACAATTTCATAAGAACAATGAGGCTCAAAAATGCCAAAAAATAATTTAACAATTTAAGAACAATCCTGAGCCTGGAGTTGCTGAGTTTTAGGTAAAATAAGGGCCAAATTAATGAAATTAGGGTTCAAACCCAAAAATACCCCCAAATTTGCCCTAAAAATAAGAAAAGGATAAGAACAATTTGAGGCTCGAAGTGCCAAAAAAATAAGAACAGCCGAGCCTCAACAAAAATTTACTGGTTCTTATAAAAAAAAAAGTGTAGGGGCAAGACGATGGAGCGTTTGACGTCACTCGCGCGGCAAGTTACACACTTGTTATTTGGTAATCCCATCGGGCGATAGGCGGTTAGCTAAAAATAAATCATGGAAACTTTTGTGATAAATTTGGAGATTTTCTTACACGTGCATTCAAAATGTGGAAAGCTTTTGTTGTGAACATGACATTTTCTTCCACATGCATTTAAAAAATGAAAAAAACTCAAGTGATTTCCTGGCATTACAATTTATTTTATTTTCTGACATTTTTTTGGAAATTATGATTGTTTCCAAGTATGTGACATTTTTTGCTTTTACAGCATGCTTTTGGAAATCATAAAATGGCTTCTGTTAAGGGAATTATGAATTGTTTCCCTGTTTTGAAAGATTTTTACTTTTTGGCACGTACATTTTTTCAAAAAACTCCAAAAGTTACTTAAAATTTTTACATTTTTTACAATATTTTATAAATGAAAGTATAATGCAAAATATTTCACCTCATTTTGAAAATATATAAAATTTTCTTTGGTTTTCTTACTTTGAAATATTCTCCTTTTTGTCATTCTTTCATTTTAAATATTTGCCCTTTTTGGCTATATAATATTTTTGGAAATCAGCGCTTTAAAATAATAATTATATAGTCAGGTCTTTTGATGAGTTCAACAACACTTTGCTTGGCGGTGCGACGCCGGGTGACGTTTAGTATAATACTATAATCCATTTAAAGTCCACCTAACGAAAATTAAAGTTCCAGCCAATTTGATTACTGCATTGTTGTTCTCAGTCGGGTTCAGCTTGGATATATTTCGTGATCCGTAGCTTTGAACCTACAATCATCTTATGAAACTTTGAAATCTTTTGAGGACATCAATTATCATTTTAACATTTGTAAAGGAAATAATTATCCGCTTCTTTGCGGCTCTTGTTATTAATTGCCCTCAGAATTGATGATTTTCTTGACTCTTTTTGTGCTTAGTTGCCACCCCTGGTTACATTGCAACTCTACCGAAAAAAAATCATCCCAATAGCATATTATAATTTTATTATCGTGCCCAATTGAAAAATTTCGTGTTAATAAAAACCCCCTTAATTAAAGCCACCCATTGTTTCCTTGAAAAATAAAAAAATTCGTGTTAATTTCAGATCGTGCAAAATTCAAGGCCGATGAATACTAGTAGTAGTAATATTCGTGAACAAGCCAAGGATTTTTCTTAGGGGGTTGCGAAATTTTTTTGGCTTGGTTAAGGGAGGGGTTTGAAATGTCTAGGGGGGGGGGGAGGGGGGGTGCGAATGTCTAGGGGGGGGGGGTGCGAAATTTAGAGGCAAAGTTTTATAAGCTGTATTTTTTAGCTTAAGGAATAATTTTTAATCGCATTTATGACGTTCTTAGATTGAAGAGTCTCAGATATAAAAATGAAAATCATAGCATAATTCTACAAGTTCTACTAATTTCGAAATAATCTAAAGAATCTAGTTTGTAGAAATTTCATATACAGTATATGGCCCCCAAAACGGAGGTTGTCATTAAAATGAGGATTCTGACTTGTAGATTTATCAGAATTAAACGATTTTTGTTTATTTTGAAAGAATGATGGTTATATTAAAAAATGAGCATGTTTTTGATGGTTTGAGACAGATTCAAAATAACATATTTGCGTATAAAGGAGATATTTTAACACCAAAATAAACCAGCCGAGGCTGGAAGGTCAGCCAATAGAGCTTAGCTAGATAGCTTTAATAAGTGGGTTAACAGATGTAAGAGATGTACTGAAACAGAGTAGACTAAAAATGTTGAATAATGTACAAAATGTGAAACATTTGATAACTTGATTTAAAATTATTTAAAACAAGCCTGAGAGCTCCTTCAACCCCCCCCCCCCACGAGAAGCTCAAAGTATACTTCTCTTTAGCATTGTAGCAATGTTTCTATGACATCAAACAATTAAGCTATAGTTCATTACTATAAAATAAAAGAGAAACAGTGTAATTAAACTTTTTGTTAATTTCATTCCAGTCAGTTATGATACATTTTTTCTGTTGAATGTAGACAATATCCATATCTGACCAAAGTGTTATATTAGAAATAAATAAGAAAATTGCCAAAACGTCAGAACCAAAATAAAGATATCCATCAAATATACACAGAAACTGTACTTTTTGTTTTACTTGATAAAACTCCAATAACACTTTAAACTAACAAGCTACAAACTTTAAGTCACAAAGCGCAAACTCCAGAAAAACACAATTTGCATCAAAATCTTTGCAAACGTAGTTCATATTTATAACATTTCAACAGGAACTGTATTTTGGTAGACTTGGTCCATTTGTCAGTTGTCTGCAAGGCCAATGAGGTACGTAAAAACTGACTGCTATTCAGTCAAAGCCAAAATTTGGCAAGGTCAGAAAAAAATAATTTGCGTCCAGAACTGTTGAACAAATTGTTTAGTTTTTTAATTAAAAATTTCTTGTTTAGAGAAATTTTTCTTAAAACGATGCGCTTTCTTCTCGTTATTCTCCATTTTCAGTGCTCACTTTTTACCGCCCACCACCTTGAACCGCCCTTTTTCCGCCCGCCCTTCACTCTGCGAAAGTCAATCCTCCGCCGCCCTCCATCCACTCCCATTAAAAGACCACCCTCCTTAACGCCATGGTTATAAAGGTTATGCCGGGCCATAATTAGCATGTGTAAGCCAGGCTTTATTCAACGACAAAATTAAAAAAATGCATTGTAGGTAATAATGTCGTTCTTATGTTATTAAAAAACGATAAAAGTAAACGGGGGGGAGTATTTATCATTAGAAAAGCAAAAGCACAGTTGTACGTATTTCACCTGATCTTCAATCAGAACATGGCTAGTAATAATCCCAGACCAGAACCAGGTAAGATGTAAATCTGCTTCTTCAAGCCAGTTATTCCTCAGTTGCTAAAATATTTGTTGATTAAATTTGGTTTTACGAAAAATAAAAATTTATCCAAATTAATTACATGAAAGAATGGATAGAAAAAGGCTATGAACATCAGAAGGCTTCTTCAAGTTTTGATGTGAATTTAAATATTCTTATAAGAAAATGCTCTTAACTTAACTACTTTTAATAGTGCATTTTTTTTTCTGGGCATTAATCTAAAAACAAGTTTTAATCATTTTTAGAACTTGTGTCGTATGTTCATGACGTTAGCCCTCTCAAGAAAGCTCGAAAAAGCAATATCGATTACTTCAATTTCAAAGCTCAGACAGAAAAAACTGTTCATCAGGGTGTGTCATTCAATAAAGATTTTCGTGATACCATGGTTGAAGCATCGTCAAGTAAATCACCAGTAAAGTTAAAAAACTACAAGTGCAAAGCAAACTATTTTGACAACACTAAAACAGATATCCAATTAGATCGAAAAAGTCATGTGGCGACACTGTCAAGTGCAGAATTCAAACACCAAAAACAATCGAATCCCAACGCAAACATAATGACATGCCAGAAGATACTTGCAGAAGGGTACGATTCAAAGATAGTTTCTGTTGTTGGCTATGTATGTCTTGATAGCTGCTATGCAACCCGTACAAATGATTCTAGTCGCATTGATGTTTACTTTAATGATGATAGTGGTAGTATACCACTCACCATATGGAATCCTGAAGTTCGTGGAGTCATTAATGGTGTTTATGATATCTTTAATCTAGCAGTACGTCAAATTACCATCGCTGGAGGAACTCAACTTATTTTAAGTACAACAGAGAGCACTGTTTTCAAACAATCCAAATCGAATGTACAAAAGAAAGCAGCAGAATACAAGTTGAGCGAAGTCTTGAGTTTTCCAATTGAGTCGTGCTTTAAATCTGGAACAAGCATCAGATGCAACAAAAGCACATGCCGCAAATTATTCAGCATTGATATATCTGGGGCAAAGACAAACCATTATAAATGTCCTTGTGGAAACAGAGTTAAATTTACTGCAAAAAACACTGTAAGATGCTACAAGATAATGTTAGACGATGACAGAGAGGTCACCATTTTTCAAAACCAACTCGATGATTATATCTCAAAGATGGAAATTAATGATTCAGATGATGAAATTGAATCAGCTATGATGGAAGATTCAGTATCAAAATTCGCTGTCAGCCGGAACAATGTTGTTCTGTGCTTCCTAGATTGACTTTAAAACTATTATTCCAACATTTTCTTTTGTTTTTAATTTGCTTCTGAAATGATGCAAATAAGTCTAGCTCCTTTTAGAGTCTAGGTTTTTACATTTTTTGGTTCAATTTCAGATCACTGGAAACCGTTTAAAAAAAACTTTAATAAATTTTTCTTGTACTCTAGTCCAAGACATCAGAAACATTAGCCTGTGCTATCTATCTATATATTTAAGTCACATTAGGCCCAAAGGCCCATTCTCGCTACATTCTGTGCTTTGAAGTTTATCATTCTTGTGTTCTTTTTATAAATGTATAAGTCAATATAACATTTTGCAGACATGCTGGACATGCTGCTTGATGCTGTATTAAAGCTAGGTACGTTATTTTTGTGTCATTTTTAAAGTTTGAGTAAGTTTTTATTAAAATTATATAGTATTAAACACTTTAGCATCTTGGTGTAAGTACTATTTTAATATTTTTTATTCAGGTTTATATTTTGTTGTCTAAGAAGGCCTGGCATTTTGCTGGCACTCTGGAAATCTAGTTTTTTTAGTTTTATTTTGTATATATAGGCCTATATATGAGAACGACATTTTAGCAGGGCATCTGTAACGATTTCTTTTAAACCAAATCTATTCATAATTAGTTATTTTTGTTCAAAAAGATTCTTTGTAGTCAATTAACTTTTCTATTATAGTATGTATGCTCTCCTTGACTTGTAAGAACTAGCAAAAATCCAGCTACCCTACAGTGCCGGGCAGTGGTTTTTTTCAGTGGTCTCATTTTACCCAAACCGGTATAACTTTTAAACTAAACAAGTTCAGGTAAAAAGTTATATCTTTGAAAAGGAACATTTATCTGCTTTTTTCTTAGCCATAACATACCTTAAAGGAAGAAATTTTGGCGGATGGACGAAAATACTAAATTTGGTGGGAATTTAATTTGGCGTTTGCTGAAAATTTATCCTTAAAATGGCGTAAAAACAGCAAAATAATGCAAAAACACCTTAAAAGAGATCATATTTTCAATTCTTCCTTTAAGGTAGCTCATATCAGCGACCTAATAAAATAGATAGACCAGTATCCACAGATATCTGTAAAGCCCGAAGGGCTAGATAGGCAACTTTAAGCTTTCTCCAGCAAAAAAAAGTGAATCAAAAATTTGACTTTTTAAATTTCGTGCCGATGGATAGGATCTAGCATTTTAATTGTTTTCGGAGCGCGAGATCAAAAAAAGTAGGCGGCAAACGCTATTTCACATCTCTTAAACCGGTGAAATTGCATATTTTAGTCACGTGACTTTGGTAGGAAATCCTTTCAAACCTAGGCTTCACTTTTCGATAAAAGCCGCAAATCTAGCCCTTCGGGCTTTACAGATCTGTGCCAGTATCCTATTGAAATGATCCGGGTAAGAATGATAAAAAATGTAATGATTTTTTGCATCACAAAAATGTCATTCCGCGTGCAAAAGCATTTTTTTAAGATTAGCTATTGGTTGATATTGATCACATGACCTAAATTTTATGAATATGTTCTTAATTTCAAGTCAAACTTTTACTCTTAGGTGCCAAATAAACGCCCCCCCCCCCGCTTGTTACCTTTTCGAAAATTTTCCAACCCCCCCCGGACCTTATTAGGACCCCCTAAGGGTCCTAAGAATACAAAATGAATAGAAAACAAAAGATTTCTAAGAGCCATTGGGCTCTTCCAGAAAAAATCCGTTCATGGGGGTGGAGGATGAATTGTCCAGGGGTATTGAAAAAATACCAAAAAATTGCAATGTCCAGGGGGTAAATTCCAATGTCCAGGAGTAATTTTTTGTGTCCACGGGGTTGATTTGATGTTTGTCCAGGGGTATAACCCGTGTCCAGGGGGTTAAAAATCAAAATGTCCAGGGGTAATTCATGAAAAAAATAATATATCCTCCACCCCCCATGAACGGATTTTTTCTGGAAGAGCCCATTGTATGAAGTTCTTGGTCCATCTATTTTATTAAGTCGTTGCTCGTATACTGCATTTTATCTCAGTCAAAGCTTCAAAAGGTTCAACACCAACACAAAATTCTGCACTGTAACTGTCAAAAAGCTTGAAGAAATCTCAAATCCTTATACCTCTTCCTACCCTCTTCCTACAGTCATTTCACCGCCTCCATTTTGAATTTGAACGTTTTTCAAATGATTGCGCACTTGATCCTAACCCTTTGAAACCTATACTTTCCGGAATGGAAATTTATCGCTCTTTTCAAATATCAAATATCAGCCAATATAGTTAGATTATTAGTTGGATAGTTTGTAAAGAAGTTAAATAGCTGCGATGGAAGGAAGGACTAGATGCATAAAGAATCAAGCAAAATTGGAAAACTTAATAGAGCTAGAAAATCACCCGGGGGGTACTAGGGCAAGATGGGTTACGGGGGTGCTCCGCTGGTCAGGGTACCTTTTTTAACCTCCACGAGTCCCAGGTAGGGTCGCAAAAACACCAGAATAGAAAAATCAGTCCCTCGTCCCTCCCTATTTTTGGAAAATTTTGGGAAAAAGTAGGACATTTGAGAAAATTTTGGAATTTCAGTCCCATTCAGGGTCACTTTTTTCGCAAATTTCGAGTCCCACGTAGGGTCCATTTTTCGAACCTCAGCGGAGCACCCCCTCGGTCGACAAGGTACCCCCCGGGGGAAATGACTTTGCCTAAATGTTTCTACAGGTTACTCAAAACTCCTAGTTGTAAGATTGAATAGAAAATTAACACTCCGTATCTAAAGCATTTAAATTCAACTTTTAACATTTTGAAGATAAAGTAAAAATTTAGGGACAAATCACAAAATTTTAGATATGTCCTGTTATAAACTTATACAAAGATTCTATCAAAAATTCAATTGACAGGTCACATAGACTGATCATTTACTTTTACAAATAGAAATAGTTTTTTTTCAAATAATAGTTCATTATATTTATCCCAGCAACATCTTTGCAATAATCAAGCAAAACAAAACAATGCAATACGAAATAATGGTTAATGGACAAGTATAGATAACACTTATGATATCATTTTGATCACTTTCATTCACTGAGCGAAGAAACGTTATGAATTTCAAAATCAGCAACAAATAACTCTATTATGAACAAAATTTGAATGGTCGTCAGTCGTTGGTTTTTCTTTGACGACAATTTGACAATGAACAGCATACCGATTGATTGAAACGAATACAATATGAAACTACTGTTGATCGTATATAATCTAGTAGAGAAAACAAAAAATAAAAATAAAAGCTGATGATATAAACTTTCTAAGTTATTTGGTGAATCGAGACATTCAGCAAATGTAGGCAAATGTGACAGTTTCTTATGTAAGAAAATAGAAAAGCCTTCAGGTTTTTAAATGTTTTGTAAGGTTTAATTAAATTACCTGAATGTACTTTGTAGCATCGACTTTGAGTTCGGAGTAACACAGTGACAATTGTTTACGAGTCATGACAGCCAAATGACAATTGATCGTTGATTGATATCTAAAATAACAGAGTAAAATATAAAATGAAAAGGCACTACAAACCCCGATGTATTTATTTGTATTTTCTTTTCAGAGAAAACGTGTGATAAATTACTTCTTTTCGGAAATTGATAACCACTTCAATAGATTTTATACCAATTGTCTGTAAAAATACCAACCATTGTTAAGAATATACCTATTTGTCAATTTTTTCAAGCAGAGAATCATAAATTGTGACTTTGAAGTATAGTACTCGAGTAGTATTCTCTCAAAATTTATCAAGTCTTACTAACCTCTTGTTTTTGTGACTTTTGTAGCATCTAGAGTTGCTGAATTTGGTGGTGTGAAATCAATGTTTATTCCAAGTTACCAATGAATCAAAATTTTGTTTCTTTACTTTTAGGTTGCCTCATTCTACCAACGCTATTACGTAACAGGAATTAATACTACAACAAAACCATTAACAAATTACCAGCATCATATCATACAAATGCCCATATATTTTCTCCAGCCAAGCATACAATTTTAGTTACAGCAGAACGATTAACACGCAAATAATATTCCAGTCCAGTCCAACAGTCCAGTTTTAGTCCAAGGGTTTTTATTTGTATTGTTCATTTTGTTAATTTTGTAACTCTAAATTTTGTATAAATTGATGAGTTGATTAAAAAATACTATAAAAAGTGTAAAAAGAATTAAAAAAAAAAAAATTAAAAAGTTAATGCATATCATAATTCAATCTTTAACTAAAAAATGCACTATAAATATATAAAGAATGTACAAAATTAATATTCCAATTTGATAAAAAAAAAATCTTAAAATCCACATTTTTAAAATACTGTACATAAAATTATAAAAATTATGTGACTGAGGAAAATGTCTTTTGCAACTAGTATCGTGTCCACTCAAAAGTGACAAGTGACGTTTTAAAGAAATTCATAACCATCCAAAAGATTAAAATTTACAAGAAAGTTTCTTTCCTTTTAAAGGCACTAAAAACCTTATTAAGACAAATTCCTTATTGTCAGTTTTGATTTTTTTTTCTAAGATAGATACGTAAGGGATTCAAAATTCATCAGAATAAGCTGTGATTTATTTATTTATAAATGTACTGAATCGACTTTATAATGAATATTAGAAACTTTACTTTTGAAGAATTTTGTATCCCTTATGTATCCCACCTCCAAACTGTACACCCCCCCATATCAAGCAGTTCAAGCAGTCCAAGCAGTTCAAACAATTTAAGAATCACTCACAATAGTGAAACAAATTCCATCATGGTCGGAGAAATAAATATCCTTTATAAAGCAATTCACTTCTCTCTGGCTAATAAAACTTGTTTTTATATAAACATGGTCCAGAAGGCCACCAGCAAGATGAGTTGGTTCATTCACTATCATTTTGAATGAAGAAAGTATTTCGTTTAGGTCTTGATTTGTTGGATCTAGTGCATCAATATTGAAATCTCCCACAATAATGTCTACATCATCATAACTTGTCAGTTGCAATAGTTCTTCACGAAAAGTGTTTCTTGAAGAATTAGGTGGTCTGTACAAGATTAAAAGGCTAATAGGTTGACTACTAAACGTCTCTTTTTTGAATTTTATCAATGTGTAACCTGCTGCTTTATTACACTCTAAAATTTGAATTGAAGAATTTGTGCAACATGCAGTGTTTTGAAAGCGATTAATTGAATTGTTGTTATACTCAATATTAAAACCATTTAATGTTTGATCAATTCCACTAGTATCACTTGTAGGTGATAGCTGAGTTTCAGTAAGGCATAACAAGTCACTGTTCATTAAATTTTCAGATTTTTTTAGGTCAACAGCATGTTTATTCATCGAGCGAATATTAAGAAGGGAGATATTTAAATGCTTGGGAGAGGTAGAAACAGATGAAAAAGTTTGAACCTTTTGCAAACAACAATTTCTTCTCAAACGTTCATATTCAAGCCCTGCTTCAGTGTTGACTCTGATAGCATTTCTACTATATTCACCAATTAAGAATAGTCCGTTTATGTCAGTTACCCTTGACAAATTAACATACATTTGACCTTCATTGAAATATCTTTGACCAAATAATTCAAAGCTTACGACTGCTGATTGAAGTGTTAGCCCTTGGACTTTGTGACTAGTACATGCATACGATAGTATCAGTGGAAATTGAGTTCTTCTAACCATAGGTGACTTTTGCTTATTTTTTCTAGTCGCAAAGGTAGATTCTGCTCTTTCGATCAAAGTCCAATTGTTTTCTCTACATACACTATCCAAATTGGATCCTTTTTTACCTGCAGTGACATCATCAAGTTTTACATAGAAACCAGATATTTTATTATTGCAATCAAATTTGAATCTCATAACTGTTCCAACTTGTCCATTGACTAATCTATCAGCAATGTCAATATTTTTTGATATCAAAACACGAGCACCTACTTTCATTTCAATAATACGAGCTAGACCACCTGTATCTCTTGCTTTAGCATTTTCAATAAAATTCAAATCACTTCTTGTCAGATTTTTTGGTACCTCATCTTGTGCAGAATAGATGCTTTTCAGTCGGTAATTTTTCAAGCATTTGCAAATTGTATAAATCTACTGGCTTATTTTCTGCATAAATATGAGTTATATTAGCAGGGTAGTCTGGACTGTCTTTTGTAATGAATCTAGATTTTAAAAGTTCTTCTTTTTCTTCATCAAGTTCACCTAAACGTACTTGATTTAATAGATCTACAAAATCTATATCATCTCTCTGTCTCATGACCTCAGTCAATTCTGCCATTTGGAAACTTCTCCATAATTCAAATCCGACAATACTTTGCATAGATGAACAATCAGCTTTGTAAATTGGATCTCTATAAATTGGTGGGAGTTGATACAAATCACCACAAAGTAAGACCGATTTTCCACCAAAAGGTTTATCAGAACTGAATATTTCACGTAACCTTGAATCAATATTTCGAAATAAGCGACTAGGTACCATGGAAATTTCATCTATCATTATAATCTCAACGCAAGCAAGTTTTTTTTGCAAATTTTGTTTTGACATAGCATTCAAGGGAAATAGCTTTTTTGTAGGAATAATCAAACCAGTGTGAATTGTGGTTCCATTGACATTGATCGCTGCTACACCTGTTGGGGCAAGCACAAGAATCCTTTGTTTAGTAGGTTCTCCTCCTCTGTACATTAAAAGTTTAGACAATGAGTGATAAATTGTTGTAAGTAAATGGCTTTTTCCCACGCCTCCGCCACCGGTTAAGAAAATATGGAATGGCTCTACAATTTTAGGATCTTTAGAAGACAGGTTTTTTACAAAATTTCTTCCCATTTGTGTATTACATCAAAAATTTCTCTCTGTTGAGGATTAAGAGATCTTATACGAGTATTTATTTCATTATCAGGAAGCAAAATAGATTCCATTGGTATTGCTGCCCTAAATGGTACTGTGTCTTCATTAGCTTCATCATCTGATTCATCATTATTATTTGCAGTATTACTTTCAAGCTCAGCATTTGTTTCATCATTTTCCTGCTGTTCAAAGTCATTCATATTGAGCGTGATGTCAGTTCTAAACCTTACTAATGCATCATCTACTAAACCAGAATATGGTTGGATCAAAGCTCTGTTCCTTTCAATCATTTCTACAACACCTGGTTCAAATAGTTTCTGTGTGTAAGAATTGTGTTCCTGAGAGAGTAACTCATTTTCATTACGAAAAGGATAATATAACATTAACAGATGATGAGCATAATCTTCGGGGTGCTTGTTTCTATTTGGCTCATGAAGACGGAGTACTAATGGAACTTTACGACATTTTAGTTTATCTCGACTGGACAAGAGTGGAACAATATTTGGGTACCCATTTGTTGGATGATTTGATTCAACTAGATCATCTACAAGTTCATTGGGCTGGCAATCATTTTCTTTATTCTCTACATACATGATACTATAAAACCTCAAAAATTCAGCATAACACATGTTTGAAACAGACACATAAATTCCATTAGCATAGTTGTTGGTTGGTCTATCACAATATCGGTCTAGCATATTCTTTTTGAATATCGAGGTACTATCTTCAGGAAGCTCACTTATTTCATTTTCACTAAGGCACATTCTAAATCTTTTCTCTGGTACATTGGTGTTTGCAAAAGTTACACCTGGAAATACTTTTCTTAGCCATAATTCAGGCATGCTAAGATATACAGCTTCTTGCACCGATACTTCCCGTTTTGAAACATAAGCATGCGCAATAGATTTCATTTGCTGATATTTATCTAAATCGTTTTCGAATGCTTCTTGAACAGCTTGGTTCATAGCATGAGACACTTCATCTTCAGTTTTCGACAGATATGCACACATGTAAGTAACAGCCTTGTAATAATTAAATACAGGCTGAATATCCAGATTTGCTTGCCAAGCTTTCAGACCCTCAGTAAAATAATTGTTTACAAAACACGCATTTGAATCACGCTTCAAATATAGGTGAAAATCATCATCTTCAGATACTGACAGAGCATATTCATAATCATTCTTGGGAATATCTAATTCATTAAGTATTTCATCTATGGTTGGAACAGGACTGAAATTTTCAGCATCTGGGTTAAAAAAATTTCTTTTACTTGGATTAAGATTTTCATTTATATATGTCCTTACTTTACTTAATACTTCTTTTCTCAGTGACAGTATTGTTCGTTTTTGCTCTTGTGGCAATTCTTGTGGCAAAGGCTCTGAAACAATAGTTCTCTCAGAAAAAAATTTGCCGAAATGAAATCTACAAGGCGTATTTTTATATTTACGACAAGTTTTCGAATGACGATGTAATTGATAGGTTTTTACAAGGTTAAACAATTCTGGATCTTCTTGTTGTGATGGTAAACAAACTTTAATTATTTTATCAACAAATTCTACGTATTCAGATTTTGTTTCCGGAGTTAATGTTGGCGCATTCAAAATCCAAAGAAAAGAATGAATATGAGGGCTTCCACGTACTTGAAATTCAACCCGAATAGCATAATAAGTTGTTTTGCCAAGTGGACCATCTAAAACAATTTCTTTAAAAAATACTTCAACTCTATATTGAAAATGCCTTGCTACTAGAACAGGATTGCTATTTAACAAATCACACCTTTCATGATAAGAAAGATTCTCAATAAATTCGTTAGTAACATTTTGACCCTTGAGTTTGTAAATTATGGAGATCAATTCATTCCATCTTAGATCAGCACAGCTTAAAGTCAAAAAGAAAGTTGGTGGCCCTAATTGTTTAACCATTGCCAAAACTTCTTGCTGAAATTTTTTCCAATATGCTGGAGTTCCTTTAACTGTACTCATAAAAGCAAAGGCTTTGTCATTTGCAATAAATTGTTTCACTGTTTCTTTGAAATTTTGACTTAACATTCCCGCATTTAAATTAGAGGCTGCAACTTTTCTCATGGCAACATTTATTTGACTGGTCAAAGAGACTTGTTGAATCACAGAGTTAGCAAAAAATATGTAGTCTGGATCAGAGGCAAATTTTTGAGTATAGTTCAATAATCGTTGGTTAAAGTACTTTGAGGGACTCAATTTAACATTGCGTTGAACGTTGAATCCAAATTTACCTTTGGGAAACAAATGAGGATGGGCAAGCATTTCACAATTTTCATCATTCAAAATAGAAATTGGTTTTTTCCCTTGACCAGGTGCTAATGTTAAAATTTCATTATCTATTTCTGTTTCAGTGGGAGTATGGGACATAAGAGTTGTTTCATTTGCACTTGAGCGAAACACGTCGAGTGGTTTGCTGTCGTCTCAAGTTCTAAAACTGAAGTGTCATTTTGTGTTCTGCTACCCTCATCAGAAATTTCTTCGTTATCATTGCTGGCTGTATTAATGTTAGTAACATCTGTATTATTTCCACCATAGTTTCATCATCAGAAATGTTACTGACATCAATCACTATGTCTTGATAAAGAGGATTGTTATCTTTTAAATAATTTAACATTTGCTGAACAAAATCAGGCCTAATTGCCTCAAAAATTACATGTCCCTTATATTCTAATTTTCTTTTAAGTTTAACTATGACAAGACCATTATCACTAGTTTTTCTTGGCAGGGTATTAGCAATATCTTCTATGTCAATTGGAACATTACAAATTGACCCTTTTAACTTGGGAAACTGACCTTTTGGCATTATTGCAATTTTCTTAAATAAAATTCTACGAGAAATTAAAACCTTTTCAAGTCTGCGAAGAGTACTGAATTCAGTTGGTAGTTCATCAAGGCTTAGTTTGTTTTTAACTGACTGACATGGTAAATTATCTTTTTTGAGCTTATTGTGGCACGTTCTGCAGATATACAGTTTCCCATCGAAAGAAATTACTTCTAAACAATAATCGTCTTCTGGCATGTTGTATTTTTCAGGAGAAAATTTAGCAACTGAACGTCGATATAGACATCTGTGGCAAGAAACGCATATGTAAAAAGGACCTTCATATATAATTTTTTTAAATCTTTTCACTGGGTCATCAGACTGCTTAGCAGATTTTTTTTTTGAGCATTAATTTTTTGCTTCTCTTTTAGAGTGTCCTTATTTCTTTTGTAGTAAACTCTTTTATTTTCACTTATCTTTTCTTTGTTTTTTTCAATATAAGCTTTTTTGTTTTCACATACCTTTTCTTTGTTTTGTTCATTATAAGCTTTTTTGTTTTCACTTATCTTTTCTTTGTTTTGTTCATGATAGGCTTTATTTTTTTCATTTATTTTTTCTTTGTTTTGTTCATGATACGCTTTATTTTTTTCATTTATTTTTTCTTTGTTTTGTTCATTATAGGCTTTATTTTTTTCATTTATCTTTTCTTTGTTTTGTTCATGATACGCTTTATTTTTTTCATTTATTTTTTCTTTGTTTTGCTCATGATAGGCTTTATTTTTTTCATTTATTTTTTCTTTGTTTTGTTCATTATAGGCTTTTTTTTTTTCATTTATTTTTTCTTTGTTTTGTTCATAATAGGCTTGATTGCTTTGCTGACGTGTTTTTTGTCGCTTTCTAGTATTTCCATCAGCACAATTATTTTTACGTTTTTTAGGTGTCGCACTGGAATTTTTCTTTACAAATCGAGAATAACTTAGTTGAAGAATCCTTTTTAGCTCTTCACTTGGTTCATTAATTTGAATAAATTGGATTTGAAAATGTTGAAATTCTTTTTCCCGAAACTCTAAATAAAAAAACTTAACATATTTTTCAAGTTCAAAAATATTATCAAACTTTAAAAGGCACGAAGCTCCATCTCCATTTTCAACTAGTAATCCACGGCTGTCCCGGCTGTGTGAATCAAAGACAAAGAAACATTGGGACCTTTTCATAATAGCTATAGTAAAACCGCCAATAATCATTAAGGTATTAAATTCAGGACTTTGAGTAGTACTCAGTGGAATTTGAAGCATGGGGTAGTCATCAATTAGTTTAGCTTCGCCAGTCTCTAAATTTAAAAAGTCAAGTTCGGTGATAATACCGTTAGTTTCAATAAATCGTGGCATTTCATCGACAGATAAATAATTATTTGTATTCAACAACTTATACAACCTATCACCTTCAATTAAAATTCTATCTAGGTCTGTAGTTTTCCAAATAGAAACACGTCGAAAATGAGACCAGAATATCGCATACAAAGAATTTGCACTACATTGTGTTCCTGCGGTTTGCCCAAATAAATCTATGTTAGCCTGGTTAAAGGAACCTAAAACAGCTTTAGATACTTGATAATTGGTCATGTCTGTAAAATCAATGTACGTAGTAGACCCTTGATCACTTTTGTTTTCTTTAGTTGTTCTTGGACCTGGGTTTAGTTCAATATCACCTGATAATAGAAGGGTATAATTAACTTTGAGAAAAATAAGGTTTGGATCTCCTGAATTAAACGCTGCATTTGGATATTGAAAAAAAATACCATTTTTTGAAAGATGGATAAAATCTAGGTGTGTCTGAAAAAAGGTTGTCTCATACGACTTTGGAATTGCAAAGAAAAGAAGTGCAAAAAGGGCTAAAAATCTGATTGGTTTCAATAGTTTAGTAAAAGCATTATCTGAAAGGTTAGAACCAATTTTAATAGATTTAGAAATACCTTTCACATTTTTCTGAGCTGTTAAAGCAAAACTTCCTATACACACACGATATGCCTCTATAGATATCATATTGCAATTCTGTAAGCTTTAGCAAAAGTAAGGTGAAACGTTTTCAAAAAGTATATGAATATTTGTATATATTTTATCTCACGTGTTTGGTATATAAGAAGGTAGAGGTGTAGGTATTAGGGAAAGGTTTTGTTTGTACAAGGTTTTTATTATATATACGTATATAAGTTTCTAGGTACGGATTTTCCTTCACTGCATGAAATATAAGTCTTTCCAGTTTCTTGTCTTTAAAAACTTAATATTTTCGAACGTAAAATTGCGGAAACATCGAATTTTCCTTACAGTTTTAAGAAAAGATTCTTTTTCTTTAAGTTTTTGAAAAAAGGTTATCTTTAATTATTTCTTGCTTCGAAAAGATGGGTAATTCCTTTTGTCGTTTTTCATTAAAAAGTAAATGTTGCATGTTTCTAGATTGACTATATTTTCTTCGTTTGTATTTTAAGAAAATATAAAGTTTTCTTCTTGAAATTGAAACGAAAAGATTTTTCATGAAAATATCAAATTTTCATGCCGAATTTATCGAAAATACAATCATCAAAAAAGAAAAGGTAATACTTTCGTATTTAAAGAACATTATAATTTCTACGTCGGGATAAAAGTAAGGAGCAGCTTTTCTTGCGCAGCTGATTTGGGAAAGGTATATATTTCAATTTTATGGGAGCAAGATGAGAATGTCTTCTTTAGGAGTGATTTCTTGATTGACAAGATTTTTTTTTTTAGTTAAAAAATCGCATAATGTAAATATTACATGTTTCTAGATTGATTATCTTTTCTTCGTTTGAATTT
>NW_027104475.1:119414-182552 GCF_902728285.1 Clytia hemisphaerica
GGCAAATTTTACTCCCTACATAATTAATCAAGTGCAAAGGCGTTTTGTAGAAGGAATGAAGAACAATTTAATTGAGATTTTCATGAAATGAAAATAGTATAATGCTTTGGCAGCTACCTTTGTTTCGTTTGAGTATTTTGAACTTATAGCGATTCACTGTTTTGGGCCTCTCAGCGCTTGCGACGCTGCAATTAAGCCTGTATTTTACATTATAGATAGCATAAAATTATTGGGAATTTCGCAAATCAGCCGTAAATAATTTTCATAGTCAGTAAGTGTGACGAGATTTACATACAGAACGAATCAGGAATGTATAAAAAAAGAAATCGCTTTGATATTTCATGAATACACGTTTTTTTATAAGAATATCCAAAAATTTGAAGCCTTTGGATATTCTTAACTTTTTGAGTTTTAAGCACAAAAATGTTCTTAACATGTTCTTATTTTCCCCCATTTTATGAGTATTTATGTCCATTTTCCCAAGAAATCGGGTGTTTTTGAGTCCCCAAAGCCTTAAAATGTTCTCAACTTGTTCTTAACATTTTGGCCATTTAAGCCTTATGCTCTTATATAGTTTGTTCTTATAAAAAACATGTAGTATTAAGTTTTTGCGTTAACTAACCCTCGTAAGCCTGGGGCAATGGTGTGTATGAAGAGCTCATAAAACAGTTGAATTAATTAAACTTGTTAAAATTAAACTCGAATGCTTTAACTTGATGGAAGAAAATAACGATTCGTAATTTCTCTTTTTTGGCGATATTTCAAAGGCTGAAAAATTAATTTCGGCGGTTTCATCAAGAACAATTACAATTAACTGTTTGAACTGACCAACACCATTCCCTTTGGGACCCTGTGTTAACACATTTATAATTGTGGAGAAATCACGATATTTTCAATCGCAGTCAATTAAGTCTCGCATCAATAAGATAAAAATGTTGATAAAGAGATTTTAATTGGCAGAAATTAAAAGAGGGAAAGAAAAGCCCTTGACTTGTCACGAAATCTTGTAATATGCTTTCATACGAACTTTACAGTAAGCCAAGAGTGAAAACCAAATTAAGAAGTAAAGACTGCAATGATCATGTAGGTAATCATTCGTTCAAGTTATTTTGGAATAACCTGTCGTTATTTCTTTCTTGCTATTATGTTTTTTTTTGTAATCTTCAAGTCATTTGGATTATTTTTAATTTGAAATAAAGATAAATGGGTAATTAATCTGTTTGATAATCCTGTTTAAGAAGTAGAGTATATTTCTATCATTTTCTCTCTACAGAAAGTCGAAAAACGTATCGCGAGCTCGGCGGAGGGAGCCGAAATATCAATTCTCTGCAATGTCAAAGACGTGTGGAGAAAACTTATCACAAAATGAACATCGTCTCGTCAGAAGACCGAGAAATAATTCGTATTAAGAAAAAGAAGTGAAGATGGTTGTTTGACAACACCACCAAAGAAACAGATCAGACGGAGAATAGGAGAGCACTCGGGAAAAGAAGCACGATACACAACTGAAGAAGTAATTGTTCGACTTCTTTTGTTAGTTAGTTCATCCTTTTTTATACGAATACAATTTCTTGAACCGTAACCTAAATCTTATCTCTTAAATTCGAATAGTGCTTTACTTTACGGGTGCTTTACAATGTCAAATTTTGTCAGAAATATCCCCCAACCCTATAAGCTCCTTCTATACCACATCAATTCTTGTCATTTAAAAAAAATTATATATATTATGAATTATTTATTATCTTATTATTAATTTAAGTCATTTTATGTAAATAAGGCATACTTTAGATTTTTAGAACACGAATTATGAGTAAATAGATATAACTATGAATTTATTTAACATTGACTTTAATTTTTAAAGAAGAAAATCATCCATAAATATTTAATAATTCAATATCTTATCAAATCTTATCTCTCGCCTAATTTCATTAAAATGGCAGTAATGTCGGTTGATGAAAACTTTTTCAATGAAATGAGACGGATCATTTTTTTTTACCCAGATATATATTATCTATAACGAAAAGTTGATTATTTCAGCCTGGTTTAGATATCTGCATCTTTTCGAAAATACGTAAATAATAAATTGTTAAACTTTCCTTTTATTAAAAAAGTTTCGTAATTTCTTTTACAAAAAAGGTTCGCCTTTTCTCAATTTTGAATATAACATTTCCATGTACAAGAAAATAAGTAAAAGTGGTAAAAGTGAATCTTCACTGCGTGGAGAAAGTCTTATATTTTCACTTCGGAGAAAAGTGGTACTTTTCGTGGCTAAAAATGTAATCATTTTGTACATCGAAAAGTTAATCATGTCGATATTTAGAAAATTTAGGCTTTTCGAGAAACAGTGAAGATTCACTGTTACTTGTTTTCGCACAGAAGAAAATTCAATGATCTCAAAACAAGAAAATTAAGAGAAAAGTTAACTTTTCGTCATATATCTTGCGTTAGAGAAGACAACTTTTCATGCAGTGAAACGCGTTGACTCAAACTTCCTTTCCGGGCCTTCTGAAGCCTAGCCAGGCCTTAGAACACCCCCTAACCACTCATTTTTGCTATGCTTTCACCGCGTTTACCCTGCCAAGCCAAACGCGGTGACTCAAACTTCCTTTCCGGGCCTTCTGAAGCCTAGCCAGGCCTTAGAACACCCCCTAACCACTCATTTTTGCTATGCTTTCACCGCGTTTACCCTGCCAAGCCAAACGCGGTGACTCAAACTTCCTTTCCGGGCCTTCTGAAGCCTAGCCAGGCCTTAGAACACCCCTAACCACTCATTTTTGCTATGCTTTCACCGCGTTTACCCTGCCAAGCCAAACGCGGTGACTCAAACTTCCTTTCCGGGCCTTCTGAAGCCTAGCCAGGCCTTAGAACACCCCCTAACCACTCATTTTTGCTATGCTTTCACCGCGTTTACCCTGCCAAGCCAAACGCGGTGACTCAAACTTCCTTTCCGGGCCTTCTGAAGCCTAGCCAGGCCTTAAAAACACCCCCTAACCACTCATTTTTGCTATGCTTTCACCGCGTTTACCCTGCCAAGCCAAACGCGGTGACTCAAACTTCCTTTCCGGGCCTTCTGAAGCCTAGCCAGGCCTTAGAACACCCCCTAACCACCTATTTTTGCTATGCTTTCACCGCGTTTACCCTGCCAAGCCAAACGCGGTGACTCAAACTTCCTTTCCGGGCCTTCTGAAGCCTAGCCAGGCCTTAGAACACCCCCTAACCACTCATTTTTGCTATGCTTTCACCGCGTTTACCCTGCCAAGCCAAACGCGGTGACTCAAACTTCCTTTCCGGGCCTTCTGAAGCCTAGCCAGGCCTTAGAACACCCCCTAACCACTCATTTTTGCTATGCTTTCACCGCGTTTACCCTGCCAAGCCAAACGCGGTGACTCAAACTTCCTTTCCGGGCCTTCTGAAGCCTAGCCAGGCCTTAGAAAACCCCCTAACCACTCATTTTTGCTATGCTTTCACCGCGTTTACCCTGCCAAGCCAAACGCGGTGACTCAAACTTCCTTTCCGGGCCTTCTGAAGCCTAGCCAGGCCTTAGAACACCCCCTAACCACTCATTTTTGCTATGCTTTCACCGCGTTTACCCTGCCAAGCCAAACGCGGTGACTCAAACTTCCTTTCCGGGCCTTCTGAAGCCTAGCCAGGCCTTAGAACACCCCCTAACCACTCATTTTTGCTATGCTTTCACCGCGTTTACCCTGCCAAGCCAAACGCGGTGACTCAAACTTCCTTTCCGGGCCTTCTGAAGCCTAGCCAGGCCTTAGAACACCCCTAACCACTCATTTTTGCTATGCTTTCACCGCGTTTACCCTGCCAAGCCAAACGCGGTGACTCAAACTTCCTTTCCGGGCCTTCTGAAGCCTAGCCAGGCCTTAAAACACCCCCTAACCACTCATTTTTGCTATGCTTTCACCGCGTTTACCCTGCCAAGCCAAACGCGGTGACTCAAACTTCCTTTCCGGGCCTTCTGAAGCCTAGCCAGGCCTTAGAACACCCCCTAACCACTCATTTTTGCTATGCTTTCACCGCGTTTACCCTGCCAAGCCAAACGCGGTGACTCAAACTTCCTTTCCGGGCCTTCTGAAGCCTAGCCAGGCCTTAGAACACCCCTAACCACTCATTTTTGCTAGCTTTCACTTTCACCGCGTTTACCCTGCCAAGCCAAACGCGGTGACTCAAACTTCCTTTCCGGGCCTTCTGAAGCCTAGCCAGGCCTTAGAACACCCCCTAACCACTCATTTTTGCTATGCTTTCACCGCGTTTACCCTGCCAAGCCAAACGCGGTGACTCAAACTTCCTTTCCGGGCCTTCTGAAGCCTAGCCAGGCCTTAGAACACCCCCTAACCACTCATTTTTGCTATGCTTTCACCGCGTTTACCCTGCCAAGCCAAACGCGGTGACTCAAACTTCCTTTCCGGGCCTTCTGAAGCCTAGCCAGGCCTTAGAACACCCCCTAACCACTCATTTTTGCTATGCTTTCACCGCGTTTACCCTGCCAAGCCAAACGCGGTGACTCAAACTTCCTTTCCGGGCCTTCTGAAGCCTAGCCAGGCCTTAGAACACCCCCTAACCACTCATTTTTGCTATGCTTTCACCGCGTTTACCCTGCCAAGCCAAACGCGGTGACTCAAACTTCCTTTCCGGGCCTTCTGAAGCCTAGCCAGGCCTTAGAACACCCCCTAACCACTCATTTTTGCTATGCTTTCACCGCGTTTACCCTGCCAAGCCAAACGCGGTGACTCAAACTTCCTTTCCGGGCCTTCTGAAGCCTAGCCAGGCCTTAGAACACCCCCTAACCACTCATTTTTGCTATGCTTTCACCGCGTTTACCCTGCCAAGCCAAACGCGGTGACTCAAACTTCCTTTCCGGGCCTTCTGAAGCCTAGCCAGGCCTTAGAACACCCCCTAACCACTCATTTTTGCTATGCTTTCACCGCGTTTACCCTGCCAAGCCAAACGCGGTGACTCAAACTTCCTTTCCGGGCCTTCTGAAGCCTAGCCAGGCCTTAGAACACCCCCTAACCACTCATTTTTGCTATGCTTTCACCGCGTTTACCCTGCCAAGCCAAACGCGGTGACTCAAACTTCCTTTCCGGGCCTTCTGAAGCCTAGCCAGGCCTTAGAACACCCCCTAACCACTCATTTTTGCTATGCTTTCACCGCGTTTACCCTGCCAAGCCAAACGCGGTGACTCAAACTTCCTTTCCGGGCCTTCTGAAGCCTAGCCAGGCCTTAGAACACCCCCTAACCACTCATTTTTGCTATGCTTTCACCGCGTTTACCCTGCCAAGCCAAACGCGGTGACTCAAACTTCCTTTCCGGGCCTTCTGAAGCCTAGCCAGGCCTTAGAACACCCCCTAACCACTCATTTTTGCTATGCTTTCACCGCGTTTACCCTGCCAAGCCAAACGCGGTGACTCAAACTTCCTTTCCGGGCCTTCTGAAGCCTAGCCAGGCCTTAGAACACCCCCTAACCACTCATTTTTGCTATGCTTTCACCGCGTTTACCCTGCCAAGCCAAACGCGGTGACTCAAACTTCCTTTCCGGGCCTTCTGAAGCCTAGCCAGGCCTTAGAACACCCCCTAACCACTCATTTTTGCTATGCTTTCACCGCGTTTACCCTGCCAAGCCAAACGCGGTGACTCAAACTTCCTTTCCGGGCCTTCTGAAGCCTAGCCAGGCCTTAGAACACCCCCTAACCACTCATTTTTGCTATGCTTTCACCGCGTTTACCCTGCCAAGCCAAACGCGGTGACTCAAACTTCCTTTCCGGGCCTTCTGAAGCCTAGCCAGGCCTTAAAACACCCCCTAACCACTCATTTTTGCTATGCTTTCACCGCGTTTACCCTGCCAAGCCAAACGCGGTGACTCAAACTTCCTTTCCGGGCCTTCTGAAGCCTAGCCAGGCCTTAGAACACCCCCTAACCACTCATTTTTGCTATGCTTTCACCGCGTTTACCCTGCCAAGCCAAACGCGGTGACTCAAACTTCCTTTCCGGGCCTTCTGAAGCCTAGCCAGGCCTTAGAACACCCCCTAACCACTCATTTTTGCTATGCTTTCACCGCGTTTACCCTGCCAAGCCAAACGCGGTGACTCAAACTTCCTTTCCGGGCCTTCTGAAGCCTAGCCAGGCCTTAGAACACCCCCTAACCACTCATTTTTGCTATGCTTTCACCGCGTTTACCCTGCCAAGCCAAACGCGGTGACTCAAACTTCCTTTCCGGGCCTTCTGAAGCCTAGCCAGGCCTTAGAAACACCCCCTAACCACTCATTTTTGCTATGCTTTCACCGCGTTTACCCTGCCAAGCCAAACGCGGTGACTCAAACTTCCTTTCCGGGCCTTCTGAAGCCTAGCCAGGCCTTAGAACACCCCCTAACCACTCATTTTTGCTATGCTTTCACCGCGTTTACCCTGCCAAGCCAAACGCGGTGACTCAAACTTCCTTTCCGGGCCTTCTGAAGCCTAGCCAGGCCTTAGAACAACCCCTAACCACTCATTTTTGCTATGCTTTCACCGCGTTTACCCTGCCAAGCCAAACGCGGTGACTCAAACTTCCTTTCCGGGCCTTCTGAAGCCTAGCCAGGCCTTAGAACACCCCCTAACCACTCATTTTTGCTATGCTTTCACCGCGTTTACCCTGCCAAGCCAAACGCGGTGACTCAAACTTCCTTTCCGGGCCTTCTGAAGCCTAGCCAGGCCTTAGAACACCCCCTAACCACTCATTTTTGCTATGCTTTCACCGCGTTTACCCTGCCAAGCCAAACGCGGTGACTCAAACTTCCTTTCCGGGCCTTCTGAAGCCTAGCCAGGCCTTAGAACACCCCTAACCACTCATTTTTGCTATGCTTTCACCGCGTTTACCCTGCCAAGCCAAACGCGGTGACTCAAACTTCCTTTCCGGGCCTTCTGAAGCCTAGCCAGGCCTTAGAACACCCCCTAACCACTCATTTTTGCTATGCTTTCACCGCGTTTACCCTGCCAAGCCAAACGCGGTGACTCAAACTTCCTTTCCGGGCCTTCTGAAGCCTAGCCAGGCCTTAGAACACCCCCTAACCACTCATTTTTGCTATGCTTTCACCGCGTTTACCCTGCCAAGCCAAACGCGGTGACTCAAACTTCCTTTCCGGGCCTTCTGAAGCCTAGCCAGGCCTTAGAACACCCCCTAACCACTCATTTTTGCTATGCTTTCACCGCGTTTACCCTGCCAAGCCAAACGCGGTGACTCAAACTTCCTTTCCGGGCCTTCTGAAGCCTAGCCAGGCCTTAGAACACCCCCTAACCACTCATTTTTGCTATGCTTTCACTTTCACCGCGTTTACCCTGCCAAGCCAAACGCGGTGACTCAAACTTCCTTTCCGGGCCTTCTGAAGCCTAGCCAGGCCTTAGAACACCCCCTAACCACTCATTTTTGCTATGCTTTCACCGCGTTTACCCTGCCAAGCCAAACGCGGTGACTCAAACTTCCTTTCCGGGCCTTCTGAAGCCTAGCCAGGCCTTAGAACACCCCCTAACCACTCATTTTTGCTATGCTTTCACCGCGTTTACCCTGCCAAGCCAAACGCGGTGACTCAAACTTCCTTTCCGGGCCTTCTGAAGCCTAGCCAGGCCTTAGAACACCCCCTAACCACTCATTTTTGCTATGCTTTCACCGCGTTTACCCTGCCAAGCCAAACGCGGTGACTCAAACTTCCTTTCCGGGCCTTCTGAAGCCTAGCCAGGCCTTAGAACACCCCCTAACCACTCATTTTTGCTATGCTTTCACCGCGTTTACCCTGCCAAGCCAAACGCGGTGACTCAAACTTCCTTTCCGGGCCTTCTGAAGCCTAGCCAGGCCTTAGAACACCCCCTAACCACTCATTTTTGCTATGCTTTCACCGCGTTTACCCTGCCAAGCCAAACGCGGTGACTCAAACTTCCTTTCCGGGCCTTCTGAAGCCTAGCCAGGCCTTAGAACACCCCCTAACCACTCATTTTTGCTATGCTTTCACCGCGTTTACCCTGCCAAGCCAAACGCGGTGACTCAAACTTCCTTTCCGGGCCTTCTGAAGCCTAGCCAGGCCTTAGAACACCCCCTAACCACTCATTTTTGCTATGCTTTCACCGCGTTTACCCTGCCAAGCCAAACGCGGTGACTCAAACTTCCTTTCCGGGCCTTCTGAAGCCTAGCCAGGCCTTAGAACACCCCCTAACCACTCATTTTTGCTATGCTTTCACCGCGTTTACCCTGCCAAGCCAAACGCGGTGACTCAAACTTCCTTTCCGGGCCTTCTGAAGCCTAGCCAGGCCTTAGAAACACCCCCTAACCACTCATTTTTGCTATGCTTTCACCGCGTTTACCCTGCCAAGCCAAACGCGGTGACTCAAACTTCCTTTCCGGGCCTTCTGAAGCCTAGCCAGGCCTTAGAACACCCCCTAACCACTCATTTTTGCTATGCTTTCACCGCGTTTACCCTGCCAAGCCAAACGCGGTGACTCAAACTTCCTTTCCGGGCCTTCTGAAGCCTAGCCAGGCCTTAGAACACCCCCTAACCACTCATTTTTGCTATGCTTTCACCGCGTTTACCCTGCCAAGCCAAACGCGGTGACTCAAACTTCCTTTCCGGGCCTTCTGAAGCCTAGCCAGGCCTTAGAACACCCCCTAACCACTCATTTTTGCTATGCTTTCACCGCGTTTACCCTGCCAAGCCAAACGCGGTGACTCAAACTTCCTTTCCGGGCCTTCTGAAGCCTAGCCAGGCCTTAGAACACACCCCCTAACCACTCATTTTTGCTATGCTTTCACCGCGTTTACCCTGCCAAGCCAAACGCGGTGACTCAAACTTCCTTTCCGGGCCTTCTGAAGCCTAGCCAGGCCTTAGAACACCCCCTAACCACTCATTTTTGCTATGCTTTCACCGCGTTTACCCTGCCAAGCCAAACGCGGTGACTCAAACTTCCTTTCCGGGCCTTCTGAAGCCTAGCCAGGCCTTAGAACACCCCCTAACCACTCATTTTTGCTATGCTTTCACCGCGTTTACCCTGCCAAGCCAAACGCGGTGACTCAAACTTCCTTTCCGGGCCTTCTGAAGCCTAGCCAGGCCTTAGAACACCCCCTAACCACTCATTTTTGCTATGCTTTCACCGCGTTTACCCTGCCAAGCCAAACGCGGTGACTCAAACTTCCTTTCCGGGCCTTCTGAAGCCTAGCCAGGCCTTAGAACACCCCCTAACCACTCATTTTTGCTATGCTTTCACCGCGTTTACCCTGCCAAGCCAAACGCGGTGACTCAAACTTCCTTTCCGGGCCTTCTGAAGCCTAGCCAGGCCTTAGAACACCCCCTAACCACTCATTTTTGCTATGCTTTCACCGCGTTTACCCTGCCAAGCCAAACGCGGTGACTCAAACTTCCTTTCCGGGCCTTCTGAAGCCTAGCCAGGCCTTAGAACACCCCCTAACCACTCATTTTTGCTATGCTTTCACCGCGTTTACCCTGCCAAGCCAAACGCGGTGACTCAAACTTCCTTTCCGGGCCTTCTGAAGCCTAGCCAGGCCTTAGAACACCCCCTAACCACTCATTTTTGCTATGCTTTCACCGCGTTTACCCTGCCAAGCCAAACGCGGTGACTCAAACTTCCTTTCCGGGCCTTCTGAAGCCTAGCCAGGCCTTAGAACACCCCCTAACCACTCATTTTTGCTATGCTTTCACCGCGTTTACCCTGCCAAGCCAAACGCGGTGACTCAAACTTCCTTTCCGGGCCTTCTGAAGCCTAGCCAGGCCTTAGAACACCCCCTAACCACTCATTTTTGCTATGCTTTCACCGCGTTTACCCTGCCAAGCCAAACGCGGTGACTCAAACTTCCTTTCCGGGCCTTCTGAAGCCTAGCCAGGCCTTAGAACACCCCCTAACCACTCATTTTTGCTATGCTTTCACCGCGTTTACCCTGCCAAGCCAAACGCGGTGACTCAAACTTCCTTTCCGGGCCTTCTGAAGCCTAGCCAGGCCTTAGAACACCCCCTAACCACTCATTTTTGCTATGCTTTCACCGCGTTTACCCTGCCAAGCCAAACGCGGTGACTCAAACTTCCTTTCCGGGCCTTCTGAAGCCTAGCCAGGCCTTAGAACACCCCCTAACCACTCATTTTTGCTATGCTTTCACCGCGTTTACCCTGCCAAGCCAAACGCGGTGACTCAAACTTCCTTTCCGGGCCTTCTGAAGCCTAGCCAGGCCTTAGAACACCCCCTAACCACTCATTTTTGCTATGCTTTCACCGCGTTTACCCTGCCAAGCCAAACGCGGTGACTCAAACTTCCTTTCCGGGCCTTCTGAAGCCTAGCCAGGCCTTAGAACACCCCCTAACCACTCATTTTTGCTATGCTTTCACCGCGTTTACCCTGCCAAGCCAAACGCGGTGACTCAAACTTCCTTTCCGGGCCTTCTGAAGCCTAGCCAGGCCTTAGAACACCCCCTAACCACTCATTTTTGCTATGCTTTCACCGCGTTTACCCTGCCAAGCCAAACGCGGTGACTCAAACTTCCTTTCCGGGCCTTCTGAAGCCTAGCCAGGCCTTAGAACACCCCCTAACCACTCATTTTTGCTATGCTTTCACCGCGTTTACCCTGCCAAGCCAAACGCGGTGACTCAAACTTCCTTTCCGGGCCTTCTGAAGCCTAGCCAGGCCTTAGAACACCCCCTAACCACTCATTTTTGCTATGCTTTCACCGCGTTTACCCTGCCAAGCCAAACGCGGTGACTCAAACTTCCTTTCCGGGCCTTCTGAAGCCTAGCCAGGCCTTAGAACACCCCCTAACCACTCATTTTTGCTATGCTTTCACCGCGTTTACCCTGCCAAGCCAAACGCGGTGACTCAAACTTCCTTTCCGGGCCTTCTGAAGCCTAGCCAGGCCTTAGAACACCCCCTAACCACTCATTTTTGCTATGCTTTCACCGCGTTTACCCTGCCAAGCCAAACGCGGTGACTCAAACTTCCTTTCCGGGCCTTCTGAAGCCTAGCCAGGCCTTAGAACACCCCCTAACCACTCATTTTTGCTATGCTTTCACCGCGTTTACCCTGCCAAGCCAAACGCGGTGACTCAAACTTCCTTTCCGGGCCTTCTGAAGCCTAGCCAGGCCTTAGAACACCCCCTAACCACTCATTTTTGCTATGCTTTCACCGCGTTTACCCTGCCAAGCCAAACGCGGTGACTCAAACTTCCTTTCCGGGCCTTCTGAAGCCTAGCCAGGCCTTAGAACACCCCCTAACCACTCATTTTTGCTATGCTTTCACCGCGTTTACCCTGCCAAGCCAAACGCGGTGACTCAAACTTCCTTTCCGGGCCTTCTGAAGCCTAGCCAGGCCTTAGAACACCCCCTAACCACTCATTTTGCTATGCTTTCACCGCGTTTACCCTGCCAAGCCAAACGCGGTGACTCAAACTTCCTTTCCGGGCCTTCTGAAGCCTAGCCAGGCCTTAGAACACCCCCTAACCACTCATTTTTGCTATGCTTTCACCGCGTTTACCCTGCCAAGCCAAACGCGGTGACTCAAACTTCCTTTCCGGGCCTTCTGAAGCCTAGCCAGGCCTTAGAACACCCCCTAACCACTCATTTTTGCTATGCTTTCACCGCGTTTACCCTGCCAAGCCAAACGCGGTGACTCAAACTTCCTTTCCGGGCCTTCTGAAGCCTAGCCAGGCCTTAGAACACCCCCTAACCACTCATTTTTGCTATGCTTTCACCGCGTTTACCCTGCCAAGCCAAACGCGGTGACTCAAACTTCCTTTCCGGGCCTTCTGAAGCCTAGCCAGGCCTTAGAACACCCCCTAACCACTCATTTTTGCTATGCTTTCACCGCGTTTACCCTGCCAAGCCAAACGCGGTGACTCAAACTTCCTTTCCGGGCCTTCTGAAGCCTAGCCAGGCCTTAGAACACCCCCTAACCACTCATTTTTGCTATGCTTTCACCGCGTTTACCCTGCCAAGCCAAACGCGGTGACTCAAACTTCCTTTCCGGGCCTTCTGAAGCCTAGCCAGGCCTTAGAACACCCCCTAACCACTCATTTTTGCTATGCTTTCACCGCGTTTACCCTGCCAAGCCAAACGCGGTGACTCAAACTTCCTTTCCGGGCCTTCTGAAGCCTAGCCAGGCCTTAGAACACCCCCTAACCACTCATTTTTGCTATGCTTTCACCGCGTTTACCCTGCCAAGCCAAACGCGGTGACTCAAACTTCCTTTCCGGGCCTTCTGAAGCCTAGCCAGGCCTTAGAACACCCCCTAACCACTCATTTTTGCTATGCTTTCACCGCGTTTACCCTGCCAAGCCAAACGCGGTGACTCAAACTTCCTTTCCGGGCCTTCTGAAGCCTAGCCAGGCCTTAGAACACCCCCTAACCACTCATTTTTGCTATGCTTTCACCGCGTTTACCCTGCCAAGCCAAACGCGGTGACTCAAACTTCCTTTCCGGGCCTTCTGAAGCCTAGCCAGGCCTTAGAACACCCCCTAACCACTCATTTTTGCTATGCTTTCACCGCGTTTACCCTGCCAAGCCAAACGCGGTGACTCAAACTTCCTTTCCGGGCCTTCTGAAGCCTAGCCAGGCCTTAGAACACCCCCTAACCACTCATTTTTGCTATGCTTTCACCGCGTTTACCCTGCCAAGCCAAACGCGGTGACTCAAACTTCCTTTCCGGGCCTTCTGAAGCCTAGCCAGGCCTTAGAACACCCCCTAACCACTCATTTTTGCTATGCTTTCACCGCGTTTACCCTGCCAAGCCAAACGCGGTGACTCAAACTTCCTTTCCGGGCCTTCTGAAGCCTAGCCAGGCCTTAGAACACCCCCTAACCACTCATTTTTGCTATGCTTTCACCGCGTTTACCCTGCCAAGCCAAACGCGGTGACTCAAACTTCCTTTCCGGGCCTTCTGAAGCCTAGCCAGGCCTTAGAACACCCCCTAACCACTCATTTTTGCTATGCTTTCACCGCGTTTACCCTGCCAAGCCAAACGCGGTGACTCAAACTTCCTTTCCGGGCCTTCTGAAGCCTAGCCAGGCCTTAGAACACCCCCTAACCACTCATTTTTGCTATGCTTTCACCGCGTTTACCCTGCCAAGCCAAACGCGGTGACTCAAACTTCCTTTCCGGGCCTTCTGAAGCCTAGCCAGGCCTTAGAACACCCCCTAACCACTCATTTTTGCTATGCTTTCACCGCGTTTACCCTGCCAAGCCAAACGCGGTGACTCAAACTTCCTTTCCGGGCCTTCTGAAGCCTAGCCAGGCCTTAGAACACCCCCTAACCACTCATTTTTGCTATGCTTTCACCGCGTTTACCCTGCCAAGCCAAACGCGGTGACTCAAACTTCCTTTCCGGGCCTTCTGAAGCCTAGCCAGGCCTTAGAACACCCCCTAACCACTCATTTTTGCTATGCTTTCACCGCGTTTACCCTGCCAAGCCAAACGCGGTGACTCAAACTTCCTTTCCGGGCCTTCTGAAGCCTAGCCAGGCCTTAGAACACCCCCTAACCACTCATTTTTGCTATGCTTTCACCGCGTTTACCCTGCCAAGCCAAACGCGGTGACTCAAACTTCCTTTCCGGGCCTTCTGAAGCCTAGCCAGGCCTTAGAACACCCCCTAACCACTCATTTTTGCTATGCTTTCACCGCGTTTACCCTGCCAAGCCAAACGCGGTGACTCAAACTTCCTTTCCGGGCCTTCTGAAGCCTAGCCAGGCCTTAGAACACCCCCTAACCACTCATTTTTGCTATGCTTTCACCGCGTTTACCCTGCCAAGCCAAACGCGGTGACTCAAACTTCCTTTCCGGGCCTTCTGAAGCCTAGCCAGGCCTTAGAACACCCCCTAACCACTCATTTTTGCTATGCTTTCACCGCGTTTACCCTGCCAAGCCAAACGCGGTGACTCAAACTTCCTTTCCGGGCCTTCTGAAGCCTAGCCAGGCCTTAGAACACCCCCTAACCACTCATTTTTGCTATGCTTTCACCGCGTTTACCCTGCCAAGCCAAACGCGGTGACTCAAACTTCCTTTCCGGGCCTTCTGAAGCCTAGCCAGGCCTTAGAACACCCCCTAACCACTCATTTTTGCTATGCTTTCACCGCGTTTACCCTGCCAAGCCAAACGCGGTGACTCAAACTTCCTTTCCGGGCCTTCTGAAGCCTAGCCAGGCCTTAGAACACCCCCTAACCACTCATTTTTGCTATGCTTTCACCGCGTTTACCCTGCCAAGCCAAACGCGGTGACTCAAACTTCCTTTCCGGGCCTTCTGAAGCCTAGCCAGGCCTTAGAACACCCCCTAACCACTCATTTTTGCTATGCTTTCACCGCGTTTACCCTGCCAAGCCAAACGCGGTGACTCAAACTTCCTTTCCGGGCCTTCTGAAGCCTAGCCAGGCCTTAGAACACCCCTAACCACTCATTTTTGCTATGCTTTCACCGCGTTTACCCTGCCAAGCCAAACGCGGTGACTCAAACTTCCTTTCCGGGCCTTCTGAAGCCTAGCCAGGCCTTAGAACACCCCCTAACCACTCATTTTTGCTATGCTTTCACCGCGTTTACCCTGCCAAGCCAAACGCGGTGACTCAAACTTCCTTTCCGGGCCTTCTGAAGCCTAGCCAGGCCTTAGAACACCCCCTAACCACTCATTTTTGCTATGCTTTCACCGCGTTTACCCTGCCAAGCCAAACGCGGTGACTCAAACTTCCTTTCCGGGCCTTCTGAAGCCTAGCCAGGCCTTAGAACACCCCCTAACCACTCATTTTTGCTATGCTTTCACCGCGTTTACCCTGCCAAGCCAAACGCGGTGACTCAAACTTCCTTTCCGGGCCTTCTGAAGCCTAGCCAGGCCTTAGAACACCCCCTAACCACTCATTTTTGCTATGCTTTCACCGCGTTTACCCTGCCAAGCCAAACGCGGTGACTCAAACTTCCTTTCCGGGCCTTCTGAAGCCTAGCCAGGCCTTAGAACACCCCCTAACCACTCATTTTTGCTATGCTTTCACCGCGTTTACCCTGCCAAGCCAAACGCGGTGACTCAAACTTCCTTTCCGGGCCTTCTGAAGCCTAGCCAGGCCTTAGAACACCCCCTAACCACTCATTTTTGCTATGCTTTCACCGCGTTTACCCTGCCAAGCCAAACGCGGTGACTCAAACTTCCTTTCCGGGCCTTCTGAAGCCTAGCCAGGCCTTAGAACACCCCCTAACCACTCATTTTTGCTATGCTTTCACCGCGTTTACCCTGCCAAGCCAAACGCGGTGACTCAAACTTCCTTTCCGGGCCTTCTGAAGCCTAGCCAGGCCTTAGAACACCCCCTAACCACTCATTTTTGCTATGCTTTCACCGCGTTTACCCTGCCAAGCCAAACGCGGTGACTCAAACTTCCTTTCCGGGCCTTCTGAAGCCTAGCCAGGCCTTAGAACACCCCCTAACCACTCATTTTTGCTATGCTTTCACCGCGTTTACCCTGCCAAGCCAAACGCGGTGACTCAAACTTCCTTTCCGGGCCTTCTGAAGCCTAGCCAGGCCTTAGAACACCCCCTAACCACTCATTTTTGCTATGCTTTCACCGCGTTTACCCTGCCAAGCCAAACGCGGTGACTCAAACTTCCTTTCCGGGCCTTCTGAAGCCTAGCCAGGCCTTAGAACACCCCCTAACCACTCATTTTTGCTATGCTTTCACCGCGTTTACCCTGCCAAGCCAAACGCGGTGACTCAAACTTCCTTTCCGGGCCTTCTGAAGCCTAGCCAGGCCTTAGAACACCCCCTAACCACTCATTTTTGCTATGCTTTCACCGCGTTTACCCTGCCAAGCCAAACGCGGTGACTCAAACTTCCTTTCCGGGCCTTCTGAAGCCTAGCCAGGCCTTAGAACACCCCCTAACCACTCATTTTTGCTATGCTTTCACCGCGTTTACCCTGCCAAGCCAAACGCGGTGACTCAAACTTCCTTTCCGGGCCTTCTGAAGCCTAGCCAGGCCTTAGAACACCCCCTAACCACTCATTTTTGCTATGCTTTCACCGCGTTTACCCTGCCAAGCCAAACGCGGTGACTCAAACTTCCTTTCCGGGCCTTCTGAAGCCTAGCCAGGCCTTAGAACACCCCCTAACCACTCATTTTTGCTATGCTTTCACCGCGTTTACCCTGCCAAGCCAAACGCGGTGACTCAAACTTCCTTTCCGGGCCTTCTGAAGCCTAGCCAGGCCTTAGAACACCCCCTAACCACTCATTTTTGCTATGCTTTCACCGCGTTTACCCTGCCAAGCCAAACGCGGTGACTCAAACTTCCTTTCCGGGCCTTCTGAAGCCTAGCCAGGCCTTAGAACACCCCCTAACCACTCATTTTTGCTATGCTTTCACCGCGTTTACCCTGCCAAGCCAAACGCGGTGACTCAAACTTCCTTTCCGGGCCTTCTGAAGCCTAGCCAGGCCTTAGAACACCCCCTAACCACTCATTTTTGCTATGCTTTCACCGCGTTTACCCTGCCAAGCCAAACGCGGTGACTCAAACTTCCTTTCCGGGCCTTCTGAAGCCTAGCCAGGCCTTAGAACACCCCCTAACCACTCATTTTTGCTATGCTTTCACCGCGTTTACCCTGCCAAGCCAAACGCGGTGACTCAAACTTCCTTTCCGGGCCTTCTGAAGCCTAGCCAGGCCTTAGAACACCCCCTAACCACTCATTTTTGCTATGCTTTCACCGCGTTTACCCTGCCAAGCCAAACGCGGTGACTCAAACTTCCTTTCCGGGCCTTCTGAAGCCTAGCCAGGCCTTAGAACACCCCCTAACCACTCATTTTTGCTATGCTTTCACCGCGTTTACCCTGCCAAGCCAAACGCGGTGACTCAAACTTCCTTTCCGGGCCTTCTGAAGCCTAGCCAGGCCTTAGAACACCCCCTAACCACTCATTTTTGCTATGCTTTCACCGCGTTTACCCTGCCAAGCCAAACGCGGTGACTCAAACTTCCTTTCCGGGCCTTCTGAAGCCTAGCCAGGCCTTAGAACACCCCCTAACCACTCATTTTTGCTATGCTTTCACCGCGTTTACCCTGCCAAGCCAAACGCGGTGACTCAAACTTCCTTTCCGGGCCTTCTGAAGCCTAGCCAGGCCTTAGAACACCCCCTAACCACTCATTTTTGCTATGCTTTCACCGCGTTTACCCTGCCAAGCCAAACGCGGTGACTCAAACTTCCTTTCCGGGCCTTCTGAAGCCTAGCCAGGCCTTAGAACACCCCCTAACCACTCATTTTTGCTATGCTTTCACCGCGTTTACCCTGCCAAGCCAAACGCGGTGACTCAAACTTCCTTTCCGGGCCTTCTGAAGCCTAGCCAGGCCTTAGAACACCCCCTAACCACTCATTTTTGCTATGCTTTCACCGCGTTTACCCTGCCAAGCCAAACGCGGTGACTCAAACTTCCTTTCCGGGCCTTCTGAAGCCTAGCCAGGCCTTAGAACACCCCCTAACCACTCATTTTTGCTATGCTTTCACCGCGTTTACCCTGCCAAGCCAAACGCGGTGACTCAAACTTCCTTTCCGGGCCTTCTGAAGCCTAGCCAGGCCTTAGAACACCCCCTAACCACTCATTTTTGCTATGCTTTCACCGCGTTTACCCTGCCAAGCCAAACGCGGTGACTCAAACTTCCTTTCCGGGCCTTCTGAAGCCTAGCCAGGCCTTAGAACACCCCCTAACCACTCATTTTTGCTATGCTTTCACCGCGTTTACCCTGCCAAGCCAAACGCGGTGACTCAAACTTCCTTTCCGGGCCTTCTGAAGCCTAGCCAGGCCTTAGAACACCCCCTAACCACTCATTTTTGCTATGCTTTCACCGCGTTTACCCTGCCAAGCCAAACGCGGTGACTCAAACTTCCTTTCCGGGCCTTCTGAAGCCTAGCCAGGCCTTAGAACACCCCCTAACCACTCATTTTTGCTATGCTTTCACCGCGTTTACCCTGCCAAGCCAAACGCGGTGACTCAAACTTCCTTTCCGGGCCTTCTGAAGCCTAGCCAGGCCTTAGAACACCCCCTAACCACTCATTTTTGCTATGCTTTCACCGCGTTTACCCTGCCAAGCCAAACGCGGTGACTCAAACTTCCTTTCCGGGCCTTCTGAAGCCTAGCCAGGCCTTAGAACACCCCCTAACCACTCATTTTTGCTATGCTTTCACCGCGTTTACCCTGCCAAGCCAAACGCGGTGACTCAAACTTCCTTTCCGGGCCTTCTGAAGCCTAGCCAGGCCTTAGAACACCCCCTAACCACTCATTTTTGCTATGCTTTCACCGCGTTTACCCTGCCAAGCCAAACGCGGTGACTCAAACTTCCTTTCCGGGCCTTCTGAAGCCTAGCCAGGCCTTAGAACACCCCCTAACCACTCATTTTTGCTATGCTTTCACCGCGTTTACCCTGCCAAGCCAAACGCGGTGACTCAAACTTCCTTTCCGGGCCTTCTGAAGCCTAGCCAGGCCTTAGAACACCCCCTAACCACTCATTTTTGCTATGCTTTCACCGCGTTTACCCTGCCAAGCCAAACGCGGTGACTCAAACTTCCTTTCCGGGCCTTCTGAAGCCTAGCCAGGCCTTAGAACACCCCCTAACCACTCATTTTTGCTATGCTTTCACCGCGTTTACCCTGCCAAGCCAAACGCGGTGACTCAAACTTCCTTTCCGGGCCTTCTGAAGCCTAGCCAGGCCTTAGAACACCCCCTAACCACTCATTTTTGCTATGCTTTCACCGCGTTTACCCTGCCAAGCCAAACGCGGTGACTCAAACTTCCTTTCCGGGCCTTCTGAAGCCTAGCCAGGCCTTAGAACACCCCCTAACCACTCATTTTTGCTATGCTTTCACCGCGTTTACCCTGCCAAGCCAAACGCGGTGACTCAAACTTCCTTTCCGGGCCTTCTGAAGCCTAGCCAGGCCTTAGAACACCCCCTAACCACTCATTTTTGCTATGCTTTCACCGCGTTTACCCTGCCAAGCCAAACGCGGTGACTCAAACTTCCTTTCCGGGCCTTCTGAAGCCTAGCCAGGCCTTAGAACACCCCCTAACCACTCATTTTTGCTATGCTTTCACCGCGTTTACCCTGCCAAGCCAAACGCGGTGACTCAAACTTCCTTTCCGGGCCTTCTGAAGCCTAGCCAGGCCTTAGAACACCCCCTAACCACTCATTTTTGCTATGCTTTCACCGCGTTTACCCTGCCAAGCCAAACGCGGTGACTCAAACTTCCTTTCCGGGCCTTCTGAAGCCTAGCCAGGCCTTAGAACACCCCCTAACCACTCATTTTTGCTATGCTTTCACCGCGTTTACCCTGCCAAGCCAAACGCGGTGACTCAAACTTCCTTTCCGGGCCTTCTGAAGCCTAGCCAGGCCTTAGAACACCCCCTAACCACTCATTTTTGCTATGCTTTCACCGCGTTTACCCTGCCAAGCCAAACGCGGTGACTCAAACTTCCTTTCCGGGCCTTCTGAAGCCTAGCCAGGCCTTAGAACACCCCCTAACCACTCATTTTTGCTATGCTTTCACCGCGTTTACCCTGCCAAGCCAAACGCGGTGACTCAAACTTCCTTTCCGGGCCTTCTGAAGCCTAGCCAGGCCTTAGAACACCCCCTAACCACTCATTTTTGCTATGCTTTCACCGCGTTTACCCTGCCAAGCCAAACGCGGTGACTCAAACTTCCTTTCCGGGCCTTCTGAAGCCTAGCCAGGCCTTAGAACACCCCCTAACCACTCATTTTTGCTATGCTTTCACCGCGTTTACCCTGCCAAGCCAAACGCGGTGACTCAAACTTCCTTTCCGGGCCTTCTGAAGCCTAGCCAGGCCTTAGAACACCCCCTAACCACTCATTTTTGCTATGCTTTCACCGCGTTTACCCTGCCAAGCCAAACGCGGTGACTCAAACTTCCTTTCCGGGCCTTCTGAAGCCTAGCCAGGCCTTAGAACACCCCCTAACCACTCATTTTTGCTATGCTTTCACCGCGTTTACCCTGCCAAGCCAAACGCGGTGACTCAAACTTCCTTTCCGGGCCTTCTGAAGCCTAGCCAGGCCTTAGAACACCCCCTAACCACTCATTTTTGCTATGCTTTCACCGCGTTTACCCTGCCAAGCCAAACGCGGTGACTCAAACTTCCTTTCCGGGCCTTCTGAAGCCTAGCCAGGCCTTAGAACACCCCCTAACCACTCATTTTTGCTATGCTTTCACCGCGTTTACCCTGCCAAGCCAAACGCGGTGACTCAAACTTCCTTTCCGGGCCTTCTGAAGCCTAGCCAGGCCTTAGAACACCCCCTAACCACTCATTTTTGCTATGCTTTCACCGCGTTTACCCTGCCAAGCCAAACGCGGTGACTCAAACTTCCTTTCCGGGCCTTCTGAAGCCTAGCCAGGCCTTAGAACACCCCCTAACCACTCATTTTTGCTATGCTTTCACCGCGTTTACCCTGCCAAGCCAAACGCGGTGACTCAAACTTCCTTTCCGGGCCTTCTGAAGCCTAGCCAGGCCTTAGAACACCCCCTAACCACTCATTTTTGCTATGCTTTCACCGCGTTTACCCTGCCAAGCCAAACGCGGTGACTCAAACTTCCTTTCCGGGCCTTCTGAAGCCTAGCCAGGCCTTAGAACACCCCCTAACCACTCATTTTTGCTATGCTTTCACCGCGTTTACCCTGCCAAGCCAAACGCGGTGACTCAAACTTCCTTTCCGGGCCTTCTGAAGCCTAGCCAGGCCTTAGAACACCCCCTAACCACTCATTTTTGCTATGCTTTCACCGCGTTTACCCTGCCAAGCCAAACGCGGTGACTCAAACTTCCTTTCCGGGCCTTCTGAAGCCTAGCCAGGCCTTAGAACACCCCCTAACCACTCATTTTTGCTATGCTTTCACCGCGTTTACCCTGCCAAGCCAAACGCGGTGACTCAAACTTCCTTTCCGGGCCTTCTGAAGCCTAGCCAGGCCTTAGAACACCCCCTAACCACTCATTTTTGCTATGCTTTCACCGCGTTTACCCTGCCAAGCCAAACGCGGTGACTCAAACTTCCTTTCCGGGCCTTCTGAAGCCTAGCCAGGCCTTAGAACACCCCCTAACCACTCATTTTTGCTATGCTTTCACCGCGTTTACCCTGCCAAGCCAAACGCGGTGACTCAAACTTCCTTTCCGGGCCTTCTGAAGCCTAGCCAGGCCTTAGAACACCCCCTAACCACTCATTTTTGCTATGCTTTCACCGCGTTTACCCTGCCAAGCCAAACGCGGTGACTCAAACTTCCTTTCCGGGCCTTCTGAAGCCTAGCCAGGCCTTAGAACACCCCCTAACCACTCATTTTTGCTATGCTTTCACCGCGTTTACCCTGCCAAGCCAAACGCGGTGACTCAAACTTCCTTTCCGGGCCTTCTGAAGCCTAGCCAGGCCTTAGAACACCCCCTAACCACTCATTTTTGCTATGCTTTCACCGCGTTTACCCTGCCAAGCCAAACGCGGTGACTCAAACTTCCTTTCCGGGCCTTCTGAAGCCTAGCCAGGCCTTAGAACACCCCCTAACCACTCATTTTTGCTATGCTTTCACCGCGTTTACCCTGCCAAGCCAAACGCGGTGACTCAAACTTCCTTTCCGGGCCTTCTGAAGCCTAGCCAGGCCTTAGAACACCCCCTAACCACTCATTTTTGCTATGCTTTCACCGCGTTTACCCTGCCAAGCCAAACGCGGTGACTCAAACTTCCTTTCCGGGCCTTCTGAAGCCTAGCCAGGCCTTAGAACACCCCCTAACCACTCATTTTTGCTATGCTTTCACCGCGTTTACCCTGCCAAGCCAAACGCGGTGACTCAAACTTCCTTTCCGGGCCTTCTGAAGCCTAGCCAGGCCTTAGAACACCCCCTAACCACTCATTTTTGCTATGCTTTCACCGCGTTTACCCTGCCAAGCCAAACGCGGTGACTCAAACTTCCTTTCCGGGCCTTCTGAAGCCTAGCCAGGCCTTAGAACACCCCCTAACCACTCATTTTTGCTATGCTTTCACCGCGTTTACCCTGCCAAGCCAAACGCGGTGACTCAAACTTCCTTTCCGGGCCTTCTGAAGCCTAGCCAGGCCTTAGAACACCCCCTAACCACTCATTTTTGCTATGCTTTCACCGCGTTTACCCTGCCAAGCCAAACGCGGTGACTCAAACTTCCTTTCCGGGCCTTCTGAAGCCTAGCCAGGCCTTAGAACACCCCCTAACCACTCATTTTTGCTATGCTTTCACCGCGTTTACCCTGCCAAGCCAAACGCGGTGACTCAAACTTCCTTTCCGGGCCTTCTGAAGCCTAGCCAGGCCTTAGAACACCCCCTAACCACTCATTTTTGCTATGCTTTCACCGCGTTTACCCTGCCAAGCCAAACGCGGTGACTCAAACTTCCTTTCCGGGCCTTCTGAAGCCTAGCCAGGCCTTAGAACACCCCCTAACCACTCATTTTTGCTATGCTTTCACCGCGTTTACCCTGCCAAGCCAAACGCGGTGACTCAAACTTCCTTTCCGGGCCTTCTGAAGCCTAGCCAGGCCTTAGAACACCCCCTAACCACTCATTTTTGCTATGCTTTCACCGCGTTTACCCTGCCAAGCCAAACGCGGTGACTCAAACTTCCTTTCCGGGCCTTCTGAAGCCTAGCCAGGCCTTAGAACACCCCCTAACCACTCATTTTTGCTATGCTTTCACCGCGTTTACCCTGCCAAGCCAAACGCGGTGACTCAAACTTCCTTTCCGGGCCTTCTGAAGCCTAGCCAGGCCTTAGAACACCCCCTAACCACTCATTTTTGCTATGCTTTCACCGCGTTTACCCTGCCAAGCCAAACGCGGTGACTCAAACTTCCTTTCCGGGCCTTCTGAAGCCTAGCCAGGCCTTAGAACACCCCCTAACCACTCATTTTTGCTATGCTTTCACCGCGTTTACCCTGCCAAGCCAAACGCGGTGACTCAAACTTCCTTTCCGGGCCTTCTGAAGCCTAGCCAGGCCTTAGAACACCCCCTAACCACTCATTTTTGCTATGCTTTCACCGCGTTTACCCTGCCAAGCCAAACGCGGTGACTCAAACTTCCTTTCCGGGCCTTCTGAAGCCTAGCCAGGCCTTAGAACACCCCCTAACCACTCATTTTTGCTATGCTTTCACCGCGTTTACCCTGCCAAGCCAAACGCGGTGACTCAAACTTCCTTTCCGGGCCTTCTGAAGCCTAGCCAGGCCTTAGAACACCCCCTAACCACTCATTTTTGCTATGCTTTCACCGCGTTTACCCTGCCAAGCCAAACGCGGTGACTCAAACTTCCTTTCCGGGCCTTCTGAAGCCTAGCCAGGCCTTAGAACACCCCCTAACCACTCATTTTTGCTATGCTTTCACCGCGTTTACCCTGCCAAGCCAAACGCGGTGACTCAAACTTCCTTTCCGGGCCTTCTGAAGCCTAGCCAGGCCTTAGAACACCCCCTAACCACTCATTTTTGCTATGCTTTCACCGCGTTTACCCTGCCAAGCCAAACGCGGTGACTCAAACTTCCTTTCCGGGCCTTCTGAAGCCTAGCCAGGCCTTAGAACACCCCCTAACCACTCATTTTTGCTATGCTTTCACCGCGTTTACCCTGCCAAGCCAAACGCGGTGACTCAAACTTCCTTTCCGGGCCTTCTGAAGCCTAGCCAGGCCTTAGAACACCCCCTAACCACTCATTTTTGCTATGCTTTCACCGCGTTTACCCTGCCAAGCCAAACGCGGTGACTCAAACTTCCTTTCCGGGCCTTCTGAAGCCTAGCCAGGCCTTAGAACACCCCCTAACCACTCATTTTTGCTATGCTTTCACCGCGTTTACCCTGCCAAGCCAAACGCGGTGACTCAAACTTCCTTTCCGGGCCTTCTGAAGCCTAGCCAGGCCTTAGAACACCCCCTAACCACTCATTTTTGCTATGCTTTCACCGCGTTTACCCTGCCAAGCCAAACGCGGTGACTCAAACTTCCTTTCCGGGCCTTCTGAAGCCTAGCCAGGCCTTAGAACACCCCCTAACCACTCATTTTTGCTATGCTTTCACCGCGTTTACCCTGCCAAGCCAAACGCGGTGACTCAAACTTCCTTTCCGGGCCTTCTGAAGCCTAGCCAGGCCTTAGAACACCCCCTAACCACTCATTTTTGCTATGCTTTCACCGCGTTTACCCTGCCAAGCCAAACGCGGTGACTCAAACTTCCTTTCCGGGCCTTCTGAAGCCTAGCCAGGCCTTAGAACACCCCCTAACCACTCATTTTTGCTATGCTTTCACCGCGTTTACCCTGCCAAGCCAAACGCGGTGACTCAAACTTCCTTTCCGGGCCTTCTGAAGCCTAGCCAGGCCTTAGAACACCCCCTAACCACTCATTTTTGCTATGCTTTCACCGCGTTTACCCTGCCAAGCCAAACGCGGTGACTCAAACTTCCTTTCCGGGCCTTCTGAAGCCTAGCCAGGCCTTAGAACACCCCCTAACCACTCATTTTTGCTATGCTTTCACCGCGTTTACCCTGCCAAGCCAAACGCGGTGACTCAAACTTCCTTTCCGGGCCTTCTGAAGCCTAGCCAGGCCTTAGAACACCCCCTAACCACTCATTTTTGCTATGCTTTCACCGCGTTTACCCTGCCAAGCCAAACGCGGTGACTCAAACTTCCTTTCCGGGCCTTCTGAAGCCTAGCCAGGCCTTAGAACACCCCCTAACCACTCATTTTTGCTATGCTTTCACCGCGTTTACCCTGCCAAGCCAAACGCGGTGACTCAAACTTCCTTTCCGGGCCTTCTGAAGCCTAGCCAGGCCTTAGAACACCCCCTAACCACTCATTTTTGCTATGCTTTCACCGCGTTTACCCTGCCAAGCCAAACGCGGTGACTCAAACTTCCTTTCCGGGCCTTCTGAAGCCTAGCCAGGCCTTAGAACACCCCCTAACCACTCATTTTTGCTATGCTTTCACCGCGTTTACCCTGCCAAGCCAAACGCGGTGACTCAAACTTCCTTTCCGGGCCTTCTGAAGCCTAGCCAGGCCTTAGAACACCCCCTAACCACTCATTTTTGCTATGCTTTCACCGCGTTTACCCTGCCAAGCCAAACGCGGTGACTCAAACTTCCTTTCCGGGCCTTCTGAAGCCTAGCCAGGCCTTAGAACACCCCCTAACCACTCATTTTTGCTATGCTTTCACCGCGTTTACCCTGCCAAGCCAAACGCGGTGACTCAAACTTCCTTTCCGGGCCTTCTGAAGCCTAGCCAGGCCTTAGAACACCCCCTAACCACTCATTTTTGCTATGCTTTCACCGCGTTTACCCTGCCAAGCCAAACGCGGTGACTCAAACTTCCTTTCCGGGCCTTCTGAAGCCTAGCCAGGCCTTAGAACACCCCCTAACCACTCATTTTTGCTATGCTTTCACCGCGTTTACCCTGCCAAGCCAAACGCGGTGACTCAAACTTCCTTTCCGGGCCTTCTGAAGCCTAGCCAGGCCTTAGAACACCCCCTAACCACTCATTTTTGCTATGCTTTCACCGCGTTTACCCTGCCAAGCCAAACGCGGTGACTCAAACTTCCTTTCCGGGCCTTCTGAAGCCTAGCCAGGCCTTAGAACACCCCCTAACCACTCATTTTTGCTATGCTTTCACCGCGTTTACCCTGCCAAGCCAAACGCGGTGACTCAAACTTCCTTTCCGGGCCTTCTGAAGCCTAGCCAGGCCTTAGAACACCCCCTAACCACTCATTTTTGCTATGCTTTCACCGCGTTTACCCTGCCAAGCCAAACGCGGTGACTCAAACTTCCTTTCCGGGCCTTCTGAAGCCTAGCCAGGCCTTAGAACACCCCCTAACCACTCATTTTTGCTATGCTTTCACCGCGTTTACCCTGCCAAGCCAAACGCGGTGACTCAAACTTCCTTTCCGGGCCTTCTGAAGCCTAGCCAGGCCTTAGAACACCCCCTAACCACTCATTTTTGCTATGCTTTCACCGCGTTTACCCTGCCAAGCCAAACGCGGTGACTCAAACTTCCTTTCCGGGCCTTCTGAAGCCTAGCCAGGCCTTAGAACACCCCCTAACCACTCATTTTTGCTATGCTTTCACCGCGTTTACCCTGCCAAGCCAAACGCGGTGACTCAAACTTCCTTTCCGGGCCTTCTGAAGCCTAGCCAGGCCTTAGAACACCCCCTAACCACTCATTTTTGCTATGCTTTCACCGCGTTTACCCTGCCAAGCCAAACGCGGTGACTCAAACTTCCTTTCCGGGCCTTCTGAAGCCTAGCCAGGCCTTAGAACACCCCCTAACCACTCATTTTTGCTATGCTTTCACCGCGTTTACCCTGCCAAGCCAAACGCGGTGACTCAAACTTCCTTTCCGGGCCTTCTGAAGCCTAGCCAGGCCTTAGAACACCCCCTAACCACTCATTTTTGCTATGCTTTCACCGCGTTTACCCTGCCAAGCCAAACGCGGTGACTCAAACTTCCTTTCCGGGCCTTCTGAAGCCTAGCCAGGCCTTAGAACACCCCCTAACCACTCATTTTTGCTATGCTTTCACCGCGTTTACCCTGCCAAGCCAAACGCGGTGACTCAAACTTCCTTTCCGGGCCTTCTGAAGCCTAGCCAGGCCTTAGAACACCCCCTAACCACTCATTTTTGCTATGCTTTCACCGCGTTTACCCTGCCAAGCCAAACGCGGTGACTCAAACTTCCTTTCCGGGCCTTCTGAAGCCTAGCCAGGCCTTAGAACACCCCCTAACCACTCATTTTTGCTATGCTTTCACCGCGTTTACCCTGCCAAGCCAAACGCGGTGACTCAAACTTCCTTTCCGGGCCTTCTGAAGCCTAGCCAGGCCTTAGAACACCCCCTAACCACTCATTTTTGCTATGCTTTCACCGCGTTTACCCTGCCAAGCCAAACGCGGTGACTCAAACTTCCTTTCCGGGCCTTCTGAAGCCTAGCCAGGCCTTAGAACACCCCCTAACCACTCATTTTTGCTATGCTTTCACCGCGTTTACCCTGCCAAGCCAAACGCGGTGACTCAAACTTCCTTTCCGGGCCTTCTGAAGCCTAGCCAGGCCTTAGAACACCCCCTAACCACTCATTTTTGCTATGCTTTCACCGCGTTTACCCTGCCAAGCCAAACGCGGTGACTCAAACTTCCTTTCCGGGCCTTCTGAAGCCTAGCCAGGCCTTAGAACACCCCCTAACCACTCATTTTTGCTATGCTTTCACCGCGTTTACCCTGCCAAGCCAAACGCGGTGACTCAAACTTCCTTTCCGGGCCTTCTGAAGCCTAGCCAGGCCTTAGAACACCCCCTAACCACTCATTTTTGCTATGCTTTCACCGCGTTTACCCTGCCAAGCCAAACGCGGTGACTCAAACTTCCTTTCCGGGCCTTCTGAAGCCTAGCCAGGCCTTAGAACACCCCCTAACCACTCATTTTTGCTATGCTTTCACCGCGTTTACCCTGCCAAGCCAAACGCGGTGACTCAAACTTCCTTTCCGGGCCTTCTGAAGCCTAGCCAGGCCTTAGAACACCCCCTAACCACTCATTTTTGCTATGCTTTCACCGCGTTTACCCTGCCAAGCCAAACGCGGTGACTCAAACTTCCTTTCCGGGCCTTCTGAAGCCTAGCCAGGCCTTAGAACACCCCCTAACCACTCATTTTTGCTATGCTTTCACCGCGTTTACCCTGCCAAGCCAAACGCGGTGACTCAAACTTCCTTTCCGGGCCTTCTGAAGCCTAGCCAGGCCTTAGAACACCCCCTAACCACTCATTTTTGCTATGCTTTCACCGCGTTTACCCTGCCAAGCCAAACGCGGTGACTCAAACTTCCTTTCCGGGCCTTCTGAAGCCTAGCCAGGCCTTAGAACACCCCCTAACCACTCATTTTTGCTATGCTTTCACCGCGTTTACCCTGCCAAGCCAAACGCGGTGACTCAAACTTCCTTTCCGGGCCTTCTGAAGCCTAGCCAGGCCTTAGAACACCCCCTAACCACTCATTTTTGCTATGCTTTCACCGCGTTTACCCTGCCAAGCCAAACGCGGTGACTCAAACTTCCTTTCCGGGCCTTCTGAAGCCTAGCCAGGCCTTAGAACACCCCCTAACCACTCATTTTTGCTATGCTTTCACCGCGTTTACCCTGCCAAGCCAAACGCGGTGACTCAAACTTCCTTTCCGGGCCTTCTGAAGCCTAGCCAGGCCTTAGAACACCCCCTAACCACTCATTTTTGCTATGCTTTCACCGCGTTTACCCTGCCAAGCCAAACGCGGTGACTCAAACTTCCTTTCCGGGCCTTCTGAAGCCTAGCCAGGCCTTAGAACACCCCCTAACCACTCATTTTTGCTATGCTTTCACCGCGTTTACCCTGCCAAGCCAAACGCGGTGACTCAAACTTCCTTTCCGGGCCTTCTGAAGCCTAGCCAGGCCTTAGAACACCCCCTAACCACTCATTTTTGCTATGCTTTCACCGCGTTTACCCTGCCAAGCCAAACGCGGTGACTCAAACTTCCTTTCCGGGCCTTCTGAAGCCTAGCCAGGCCTTAGAACACCCCCTAACCACTCATTTTTGCTATGCTTTCACCGCGTTTACCCTGCCAAGCCAAACGCGGTGACTCAAACTTCCTTTCCGGGCCTTCTGAAGCCTAGCCAGGCCTTAGAACACCCCCTAACCACTCATTTTTGCTATGCTTTCACCGCGTTTACCCTGCCAAGCCAAACGCGGTGACTCAAACTTCCTTTCCGGGCCTTCTGAAGCCTAGCCAGGCCTTAGAACACCCCCTAACCACTCATTTTTGCTATGCTTTCACCGCGTTTACCCTGCCAAGCCAAACGCGGTGACTCAAACTTCCTTTCCGGGCCTTCTGAAGCCTAGCCAGGCCTTAGAACACCCCCTAACCACTCATTTTTGCTATGCTTTCACCGCGTTTACCCTGCCAAGCCAAACGCGGTGACTCAAACTTCCTTTCCGGGCCTTCTGAAGCCTAGCCAGGCCTTAGAACACCCCCTAACCACTCATTTTTGCTATGCTTTCACCGCGTTTACCCTGCCAAGCCAAACGCGGTGACTCAAACTTCCTTTCCGGGCCTTCTGAAGCCTAGCCAGGCCTTAGAACACCCCCTAACCACTCATTTTTGCTATGCTTTCACCGCGTTTACCCTGCCAAGCCAAACGCGGTGACTCAAACTTCCTTTCCGGGCCTTCTGAAGCCTAGCCAGGCCTTAGAACACCCCCTAACCACTCATTTTTGCTATGCTTTCACCGCGTTTACCCTGCCAAGCCAAACGCGGTGACTCAAACTTCCTTTCCGGGCCTTCTGAAGCCTAGCCAGGCCTTAGAACACCCCCTAACCACTCATTTTTGCTATGCTTTCACCGCGTTTACCCTGCCAAGCCAAACGCGGTGACTCAAACTTCCTTTCCGGGCCTTCTGAAGCCTAGCCAGGCCTTAGAACACCCCCTAACCACTCATTTTTGCTATGCTTTCACCGCGTTTACCCTGCCAAGCCAAACGCGGTGACTCAAACTTCCTTTCCGGGCCTTCTGAAGCCTAGCCAGGCCTTAGAACACCCCCTAACCACTCATTTTTGCTATGCTTTCACCGCGTTTACCCTGCCAAGCCAAACGCGGTGACTCAAACTTCCTTTCCGGGCCTTCTGAAGCCTAGCCAGGCCTTAGAACACCCCCTAACCACTCATTTTTGCTATGCTTTCACCGCGTTTACCCTGCCAAGCCAAACGCGGTGACTCAAACTTCCTTTCCGGGCCTTCTGAAGCCTAGCCAGGCCTTAGAACACCCCCTAACCACTCATTTTTGCTATGCTTTCACCGCGTTTACCCTGCCAAGCCAAACGCGGTGACTCAAACTTCCTTTCCGGGCCTTCTGAAGCCTAGCCAGGCCTTAGAACACCCCCTAACCACTCATTTTTGCTATGCTTTCACCGCGTTTACCCTGCCAAGCCAAACGCGGTGACTCAAACTTCCTTTCCGGGCCTTCTGAAGCCTAGCCAGGCCTTAGAACACCCCCTAACCACTCATTTTTGCTATGCTTTCACCGCGTTTACCCTGCCAAGCCAAACGCGGTGACTCAAACTTCCTTTCCGGGCCTTCTGAAGCCTAGCCAGGCCTTAGAACACCCCCTAACCACTCATTTTTGCTATGCTTTCACCGCGTTTACCCTGCCAAGCCAAACGCGGTGACTCAAACTTCCTTTCCGGGCCTTCTGAAGCCTAGCCAGGCCTTAGAACACCCCCTAACCACTCATTTTTGCTATGCTTTCACCGCGTTTACCCTGCCAAGCCAAACGCGGTGACTCAAACTTCCTTTCCGGGCCTTCTGAAGCCTAGCCAGGCCTTAGAACACCCCCTAACCACTCATTTTTGCTATGCTTTCACCGCGTTTACCCTGCCAAGCCAAACGCGGTGACTCAAACTTCCTTTCCGGGCCTTCTGAAGCCTAGCCAGGCCTTAGAACACCCCCTAACCACTCATTTTTGCTATGCTTTCACCGCGTTTACCCTGCCAAGCCAAACGCGGTGACTCAAACTTCCTTTCCGGGCCTTCTGAAGCCTAGCCAGGCCTTAGAACACCCCCTAACCACTCATTTTTGCTATGCTTTCACCGCGTTTACCCTGCCAAGCCAAACGCGGTGACTCAAACTTCCTTTCCGGGCCTTCTGAAGCCTAGCCAGGCCTTAGAACACCCCCTAACCACTCATTTTTGCTATGCTTTCACCGCGTTTACCCTGCCAAGCCAAACGCGGTGACTCAAACTTCCTTTCCGGGCCTTCTGAAGCCTAGCCAGGCCTTAGAACACCCCCTAACCACTCATTTTTGCTATGCTTTCACCGCGTTTACCCTGCCAAGCCAAACGCGGTGACTCAAACTTCCTTTCCGGGCCTTCTGAAGCCTAGCCAGGCCTTAGAACACCCCCTAACCACTCATTTTTGCTATGCTTTCACCGCGTTTACCCTGCCAAGCCAAACGCGGTGACTCAAACTTCCTTTCCGGGCCTTCTGAAGCCTAGCCAGGCCTTAGAACACCCCCTAACCACTCATTTTTGCTATGCTTTCACCGCGTTTACCCTGCCAAGCCAAACGCGGTGACTCAAACTTCCTTTCCGGGCCTTCTGAAGCCTAGCCAGGCCTTAGAACACCCCCTAACCACTCATTTTTGCTATGCTTTCACCGCGTTTACCCTGCCAAGCCAAACGCGGTGACTCAAACTTCCTTTCCGGGCCTTCTGAAGCCTAGCCAGGCCTTAGAACACCCCCTAACCACTCATTTTTGCTATGCTTTCACCGCGTTTACCCTGCCAAGCCAAACGCGGTGACTCAAACTTCCTTTCCGGGCCTTCTGAAGCCTAGCCAGGCCTTAGAACACCCCCTAACCACTCATTTTTGCTATGCTTTCACCGCGTTTACCCTGCCAAGCCAAACGCGGTGACTCAAACTTCCTTTCCGGGCCTTCTGAAGCCTAGCCAGGCCTTAGAACACCCCCTAACCACTCATTTTTGCTATGCTTTCACCGCGTTTACCCTGCCAAGCCAAACGCGGTGACTCAAACTTCCTTTCCGGGCCTTCTGAAGCCTAGCCAGGCCTTAGAACACCCCCTAACCACTCATTTTTGCTATGCTTTCACCGCGTTTACCCTGCCAAGCCAAACGCGGTGACTCAAACTTCCTTTCCGGGCCTTCTGAAGCCTAGCCAGGCCTTAGAACACCCCCTAACCACTCATTTTTGCTATGCTTTCACCGCGTTTACCCTGCCAAGCCAAACGCGGTGACTCAAACTTCCTTTCCGGGCCTTCTGAAGCCTAGCCAGGCCTTAGAACACCCCCTAACCACTCATTTTTGCTATGCTTTCACCGCGTTTACCCTGCCAAGCCAAACGCGGTGACTCAAACTTCCTTTCCGGGCCTTCTGAAGCCTAGCCAGGCCTTAGAACACCCCCTAACCACTCATTTTTGCTATGCTTTCACCGCGTTTACCCTGCCAAGCCAAACGCGGTGACTCAAACTTCCTTTCCGGGCCTTCTGAAGCCTAGCCAGGCCTTAGAACACCCCCTAACCACTCATTTTTGCTATGCTTTCACCGCGTTTACCCTGCCAAGCCAAACGCGGTGACTCAAACTTCCTTTCCGGGCCTTCTGAAGCCTAGCCAGGCCTTAGAACACCCCCTAACCACTCATTTTTGCTATGCTTTCACCGCGTTTACCCTGCCAAGCCAAACGCGGTGACTCAAACTTCCTTTCCGGGCCTTCTGAAGCCTAGCCAGGCCTTAGAACACCCCCTAACCACTCATTTTTGCTATGCTTTCACCGCGTTTACCCTGCCAAGCCAAACGCGGTGACTCAAACTTCCTTTCCGGGCCTTCTGAAGCCTAGCCAGGCCTTAGAACACCCCCTAACCACTCATTTTTGCTATGCTTTCACCGCGTTTACCCTGCCAAGCCAAACGCGGTGACTCAAACTTCCTTTCCGGGCCTTCTGAAGCCTAGCCAGGCCTTAGAACACCCCCTAACCACTCATTTTTGCTATGCTTTCACCGCGTTTACCCTGCCAAGCCAAACGCGGTGACTCAAACTTCCTTTCCGGGCCTTCTGAAGCCTAGCCAGGCCTTAGAACACCCCCTAACCACTCATTTTTGCTATGCTTTCACCGCGTTTACCCTGCCAAGCCAAACGCGGTGACTCAAACTTCCTTTCCGGGCCTTCTGAAGCCTAGCCAGGCCTTAGAACACCCCCTAACCACTCATTTTTGCTATGCTTTCACCGCGTTTACCCTGCCAAGCCAAACGCGGTGACTCAAACTTCCTTTCCGGGCCTTCTGAAGCCTAGCCAGGCCTTAGAACACCCCCTAACCACTCATTTTTGCTATGCTTTCACCGCGTTTACCCTGCCAAGCCAAACGCGGTGACTCAAACTTCCTTTCCGGGCCTTCTGAAGCCTAGCCAGGCCTTAGAACACCCCCTAACCACTCATTTTTGCTATGCTTTCACCGCGTTTACCCTGCCAAGCCAAACGCGGTGACTCAAACTTCCTTTCCGGGCCTTCTGAAGCCTAGCCAGGCCTTAGAACACCCCCTAACCACTCATTTTTGCTATGCTTTCACCGCGTTTACCCTGCCAAGCCAAACGCGGTGACTCAAACTTCCTTTCCGGGCCTTCTGAAGCCTAGCCAGGCCTTAGAACACCCCCTAACCACTCATTTTTGCTATGCTTTCACCGCGTTTACCCTGCCAAGCCAAACGCGGTGACTCAAACTTCCTTTCCGGGCCTTCTGAAGCCTAGCCAGGCCTTAGAACACCCCCTAACCACTCATTTTTGCTATGCTTTCACCGCGTTTACCCTGCCAAGCCAAACGCGGTGACTCAAACTTCCTTTCCGGGCCTTCTGAAGCCTAGCCAGGCCTTAGAACACCCCCTAACCACTCATTTTTGCTATGCTTTCACCGCGTTTACCCTGCCAAGCCAAACGCGGTGACTCAAACTTCCTTTCCGGGCCTTCTGAAGCCTAGCCAGGCCTTAGAACACCCCCTAACCACTCATTTTTGCTATGCTTTCACCGCGTTTACCCTGCCAAGCCAAACGCGGTGACTCAAACTTCCTTTCCGGGCCTTCTGAAGCCTAGCCAGGCCTTAGAACACCCCCTAACCACTCATTTTTGCTATGCTTTCACCGCGTTTACCCTGCCAAGCCAAACGCGGTGACTCAAACTTCCTTTCCGGGCCTTCTGAAGCCTAGCCAGGCCTTAGAACACCCCCTAACCACTCATTTTTGCTATGCTTTCACCGCGTTTACCCTGCCAAGCCAAACGCGGTGACTCAAACTTCCTTTCCGGGCCTTCTGAAGCCTAGCCAGGCCTTAGAACACCCCCTAACCACTCATTTTTGCTATGCTTTCACCGCGTTTACCCTGCCAAGCCAAACGCGGTGACTCAAACTTCCTTTCCGGGCCTTCTGAAGCCTAGCCAGGCCTTAGAACACCCCCTAACCACTCATTTTTGCTATGCTTTCACCGCGTTTACCCTGCCAAGCCAAACGCGGTGACTCAAACTTCCTTTCCGGGCCTTCTGAAGCCTAGCCAGGCCTTAGAACACCCCCTAACCACTCATTTTTGCTATGCTTTCACCGCGTTTACCCTGCCAAGCCAAACGCGGTGACTCAAACTTCCTTTCCGGGCCTTCTGAAGCCTAGCCAGGCCTTAGAACACCCCCTAACCACTCATTTTTGCTATGCTTTCACCGCGTTTACCCTGCCAAGCCAAACGCGGTGACTCAAACTTCCTTTCCGGGCCTTCTGAAGCCTAGCCAGGCCTTAGAACACCCCCTAACCACTCATTTTTGCTATGCTTTCACCGCGTTTACCCTGCCAAGCCAAACGCGGTGACTCAAACTTCCTTTCCGGGCCTTCTGAAGCCTAGCCAGGCCTTAGAACACCCCCTAACCACTCATTTTTGCTATGCTTTCACCGCGTTTACCCTGCCAAGCCAAACGCGGTGACTCAAACTTCCTTTCCGGGCCTTCTGAAGCCTAGCCAGGCCTTAGAACACCCCCTAACCACTCATTTTTGCTATGCTTTCACCGCGTTTACCCTGCCAAGCCAAACGCGGTGACTCAAACTTCCTTTCCGGGCCTTCTGAAGCCTAGCCAGGCCTTAGAACACCCCCTAACCACTCATTTTTGCTATGCTTTCACCGCGTTTACCCTGCCAAGCCAAACGCGGTGACTCAAACTTCCTTTCCGGGCCTTCTGAAGCCTAGCCAGGCCTTAGAACACCCCCTAACCACTCATTTTTGCTATGCTTTCACCGCGTTTACCCTGCCAAGCCAAACGCGGTGACTCAAACTTCCTTTCCGGGCCTTCTGAAGCCTAGCCAGGCCTTAGAACACCCCCTAACCACTCATTTTTGCTATGCTTTCACCGCGTTTACCCTGCCAAGCCAAACGCGGTGACTCAAACTTCCTTTCCGGGCCTTCTGAAGCCTAGCCAGGCCTTAGAACACCCCCTAACCACTCATTTTTGCTATGCTTTCACCGCGTTTACCCTGCCAAGCCAAACGCGGTGACTCAAACTTCCTTTCCGGGCCTTCTGAAGCCTAGCCAGGCCTTAGAACACCCCCTAACCACTCATTTTTGCTATGCTTTCACCGCGTTTACCCTGCCAAGCCAAACGCGGTGACTCAAACTTCCTTTCCGGGCCTTCTGAAGCCTAGCCAGGCCTTAGAACACCCCCTAACCACTCATTTTTGCTATGCTTTCACCGCGTTTACCCTGCCAAGCCAAACGCGGTGACTCAAACTTCCTTTCCGGGCCTTCTGAAGCCTAGCCAGGCCTTAGAACACCCCCTAACCACTCATTTTTGCTATGCTTTCACCGCGTTTACCCTGCCAAGCCAAACGCGGTGACTCAAACTTCCTTTCCGGGCCTTCTGAAGCCTAGCCAGGCCTTAGAACACCCCCTAACCACTCATTTTTGCTATGCTTTCACCGCGTTTACCCTGCCAAGCCAAACGCGGTGACTCAAACTTCCTTTCCGGGCCTTCTGAAGCCTAGCCAGGCCTTAGAACACCCCCTAACCACTCATTTTTGCTATGCTTTCACCGCGTTTACCCTGCCAAGCCAAACGCGGTGACTCAAACTTCCTTTCCGGGCCTTCTGAAGCCTAGCCAGGCCTTAGAACACCCCCTAACCACTCATTTTTGCTATGCTTTCACCGCGTTTACCCTGCCAAGCCAAACGCGGTGACTCAAACTTCCTTTCCGGGCCTTCTGAAGCCTAGCCAGGCCTTAGAACACCCCCTAACCACTCATTTTTGCTATGCTTTCACCGCGTTTACCCTGCCAAGCCAAACGCGGTGACTCAAACTTCCTTTCCGGGCCTTCTGAAGCCTAGTCAGGCCTTAGAACACCCCCTAACCACTCATTTTTGCTATGCTTTCACCGCGTTTACCCTGCCAAGCCAAACGCGGTGACTCAAACTTCCTTTCCGGGCCTTCTGAAGCCTAGCCAGGCCTTAGAACACCCCCTAACCACTCATTTTTGCTATGCTTTCACCGCGTTTACCCTGCCAAGCCAAACGCGGTGACTCAAACTTCCTTTCCGGGCCTTCTGAAGCCTAGTCAGGCCTTAGAACACCCCCTAACCACTCATTTTTGCTATGCTTTCACCGCGTTTACCCTGCCAAGCCAAACGCGGTGACTCAAACTTCCTTTCCGGGCCTTCTGAAGCCTAGTCAGGCCTTAGAACACCCCTAACCACTCATTTTTGCTATGCTTTCACCGCGTTTACCCTGCCAAGCCAAACGCGGTGACTCAAACTTCCTTTCCGGGCCTTCTGAAGCCTAGTCAGGCCTTAGAACACCCCTAACCACTCATTTTTGCTATGCTTTCACCGCGTTTACCCTGCCAAGCCAAACGCGGTGACTCAAACTTCCTTTCCGGGCCTTCTGAAGCCTAGTCAGGCCTTAGAACACCCCCTAACCACTCATTTTTGCTATGCTTTCACCGCGTTTACCCTGCCAAGCCAAACGCGGTGACTCAAACTTCCTTTCCGGGCCTTCTGAAGCCTAGTCAGGCCTTAGAACACCCCCTAACCACTCATTTTTGCTATGCTTTCACCGCGTTTACCCTGCCAAGCCAAACGCGTGACTCAAACTCAAACTTCTTTCCGGGCCTTCTGAAGCCTAGTCAGGCCTTAGAACACCCCCTAACCACTCATTTTTGCTATGCTTTCACCGCGTTTACCCTGCCAAGCCAAACGCGGTGACTCAAACTTCCTTTCCGGGCCTTCTGAAGCCTAGTCAGGCCTTAGAACACCCCCTAACCACTCATTTTTGCTATGCTTTCACCGCGTTTACCCTGCCAAGCCAAACGCGGTGACTCAAACTTCCTTTCCGGGCCTTCTGAAGCCTAGCCAGGCCTTAGAACACCCCCTAACCACTCATTTTTGCTATGCTTTCACCGCGTTTACCTGCCAAGCCAAACGCGGTGACTCAAACTTCCTTTCCGGGCCTTCTGAAGCCTAGCCAGGCCTAGAACACCCCCTAACCACTCATTTTTGCTATGCTTTCACCGCGTTTACCCTGCCAAGCCAAACGCGGTGACTCAAACTTCCTTTCCGGGCCTTCTGAAGCCTAGTCAGGCCTTAGAACACCCCCTAACCACTCATTTTTGCTATGCTTTCACCGCGTTTCCCCTGCCAAGCCAAACGCGGTGACTCAAACTTCCTTTCCGGGCCTTCTGAAGCCTAGTCAGGCCTTAGAACACCCCCTAACCACTCATTTTTGCTATGCTTTCACCGCGTTTACCCTGCCAAGCCAAACGCGGTGACTCAAACTTCCTTTCCGGGCCTTCTGAAGCCTTTTATCATAACGCAAGAGCGCATAGTGGTAGAAACGAAACTCAGGAGCGAAACTCCTATTCATACTTTCAAGTATCTTTACGAGATGCAGTTAATTGTGGTTATTTATTTGTTCATGATGAATGTATCATTACTTCTACTACAGGGTGTCCCTAATTAAAGTATCGAGTCGAAACCACTATGAGTAGAAAGTTTTATGTGCTGTTCACAAAATTGTATTTTAAGCTCTCCCTCTTTTTTTTTTGTACGTCATTACGATTAATTTATACGTTGTAACTACCTTTTGTAATAAGCCTGTGTGATGGAGAACGTTCTTATATTTTAGCGATAACACACACAAACTTTTCTACTCAATCGCATGTTCAAACTCGATACTTTAATTAGGGACACCCTGTATTGATCGAAATAGTATAATATACACATAATCCCTCCAAGTATCAATTCATTTGAACTCGATCCAGAGGTGTATTTAGGGTAGGTCAAGTAGGTCAAGTGACATAATTCTGAGAAATTGAAAAATATGAAATATTTTTAAACAGGCATTTTTTTCATTTTTGATACATAGTCTCCTTCGGATCCCATGTGTTGTATAAATTTTGTTTATTTAATGTGTTCAGCAGTTAAAACTTAAATGAACATTTATCTCGGCAGTTTTACCTCCTCGATATTTTGCGAGTGAATCTTTCGCTTTTTAGAGTTTTACATTTTGAAAACCCGAAAACATATCTAATACCGCCCGACTCATATCTCCCCGCCTGAGTGATTTAGAAATACCCTTTAAACAAAAAAGAATCAACTTGTGTGTAAAAAACACTCATTAAAAGGTTGGTGCATTTACAGAAATTACACTAAATACTAAAAGTAATACTAAGAAAGTATAAAAACATTTATATTGTAATAGAATCCACCAAAACAAAACAAAAAACAACCAAAATCTAACAAAAGTTCTTCACTACTTGCCCTTCTTGAATCCGAAATTTGCTTTGTCATTAAGCGCCGAAACTATAAAATTAGTAGTTTTTGATGGTCGGCGCAGCAGAGATTTTCATTCTAACTTTTTGTTCAGTCGGGACGAACAAAATTTTTTGAGCAAGCGAAGAATAGCCATTGAACCAGACTGTTGTCAGCACCTCAAAGGGCCACTAGTAAACCTCTCCTTGGTCTGCCCCTTTATAACTTTAGCGTGGACGGCTGCCAATACGCCATCGGAATATCAGAGAAGAGAAAAATGGGAATCATATTAAGTATTACCGAGCTTAACTTCTCTGTAAATTTTACGTGTGTTGACCTTCAATGACTGCTTATCTTTCTGGTCGCCCTTCATTTAGAGATAATATGAATCTGAGAGACATAGCTAGAAATGGCTGAAACTAGCAAAATTTCTGAAAAAATCGGGGTAATAGCTATGAGACTACGTACAGCTTCTCTTTCCATTTTATTAAAAAGCAATACTGAATTCACATTTCCTAGCTTATGTCTTTCACGATTTTTACTGAGAAAAGATTTGTTTCCAGAGCTGAAATTAGCTGAAGCGACCCAGTTAACTTATGAGTTTGATCTGAATTTTTGTGAAAAGTCAGAGTGACCGATCTTATATATTTTATTTTTGTGGATCGACCGCTTAGAATTTTTCATCTGGATATTAAGCATCAGCACCAGTTGTCATTGCTTTAAGTTGAATTAATAATGTTTTTTTTTTAGCAAAAATGACATTTTTCAAAGTCTTCAAGCTTTTTTTTGACGGGCTTTTTGGTTGTTGTTGTGAGCTGAAATGAATATTTTAGAGTGATTTGACACATTTTGATTCTATTGCTCACATTGCTCCATATCAGTAACTTTTTTTTGACCACAACCAGTTAATAAGCTCAAGAATGTAGTCAAAACAGCAGTATTTGTTGAGTAAGAAAATTCTCATAAATTGCAAAGTGCGAGTGTTATACAAACTGCGCGCGCCCAAGCACAAAGGAATCTTGGACATAATAACTCGAGACGAAAGGAAAATCAAGACTAACAACTTGGTGTTGTACCCTCCGCAAGACTAACAACTTGGTGTTGTACCCTCCGCAAGACTAACAACTTGGTGTTTTACCCTCTGCAAGACTAACAACTTGGTGTTTTACCCTCTACAAGACTAACAAATCGTAAATCTTGCTGAAGATAGCAAAATAGAACCCTCCGCAAGAAAATAATCCGGTCTAAGAAACCTTCTGAAATTGTGAATTTTTCTTGGAAAATTTAAAACCTTCTGCATCTGTAACATCGGTTATATAGCCGTGGTTTGAGTTGCGGAGGGTTAAAAATAGCCCTCCGTAATCGTAACAACACCAATTAACTTATTGAGTGAAATTAATAAAATGTACGCGACAATTTTCAGAGAATCAAAGAATCATTTTCCTTAAAATATACAATGAACAAACATGGTTTAAAATACAAAAACAATTTCCCTTCTAACTGTTGTCTTTAGAAAGGACAACTTTCTATCAAATAAAAAGATTATTGAACGTTTTATTAATTTGTTTTAATTAATTTTTTTGGCGCTTCATAGTCACGTGATGTCAGGTTGCGGCTGTTCGGAGTTATTCACAGGTTGTCAGATTATTTACGATTGCAAGATATGCCTCCCCCTAGTACGAAAAGGGTTTAGAACATTTCTAGGCTTAAAACTCATAAAGCTAAGGACATCTAAAGGCTTAAAAAATTGAGGATGTTCTTATAAAAAAACGTGAAGTGTTTAGTAGTGGTACATTTTGTACAGCTGGTTTATTTATTGATTGATTGATTATTGTCGTTGTTGTTGTTGTTGTTTTCAAAAAGTTGTTTACATCTAAGAACCCGCCAAAAGAAACGATTTGATTAGCTAATCAATCAATCAACCAATTAAATCAAGGAACAGAAGAACACCGGGTCTAAATAATTTCCTTGTATTAATTTTATATCCTGGATAAACATTCTTCTGTGTTTTTCACATTCCACCACTCTTTAAAATGATAACAGGTGGAATTTCAATGATTCCAAGCACAATGTCTTAAAATTAAAAAAAAAACATCATCACCGGACTCAAAACCTACCATGTATTTCTTTAATAACCCTAGCCTCCATTTTTAGGCTTCTATTCTGTCTAAATAAATGAGCTATTCGCTTCGCAATGAAACTTTTGACAACCACTAAGCTGTATCAATACAAACTACATTAAAGCCTTCGCACCAACGAGTTTTAACTTATTTGGCTACTTTTTTAAATAAAATTGTTTTTGAAAAGGTTTCTTTCCGAAGAAAAAACTTAGGTCATTTTCCTTTAAAAATACAATATATTGTTTATCATGGTCGAACTCGCTCAAAAAACATATCCGTCTCTCATTGTTGAAAGCGAAGTAAAGTCGACGTGTTAAAGGCTTTTCTGCTAGAATACATGTAAGCAAACTCGAACCCAGTCCCTTCGCTAATGTATGATTCTAATAGTGCTCGCGAAGGACTTACAATTGTACCATCGTCTATCAGTTAAATGAAAAAGTGGTGTATGCAGGACCAGGTTAAAATGGCTTTCGGTACGAGATTGACTTAGGAAGGCTTTCTTTATTTCTGTGTTGAGAATATTATTTTTTTTATATTTTTATATATTCATGCAGTTGAATTTGGCTTTCAAGCCTGCAATCATGGACAAACTACTTGATTAAAAGGGGATGGCGTCATTTAAAAAGCGATGACGCCATCACAAAATTTCCCCCTGTCGGAAAAAGCCCAAATATATTTCTGTCACGGTCGAACAAATAAAGACATTTAGATTCTGTTTCGAGATTCTGAAAGATAAAAGGCTGTCCATAAACATAATTGTATTTTCTATGACGATTTTTTTCTTAAAATCTATGCTGAAGATGAATGAATAAATGATGACATCATCATTTTCAAAAAATTATTTAAATTTTTCAAATTCACATTATAAATGCCTATCACATGAAAATTATGGAATAAATAGTTAAGAAGTTATCAGCACTTTAAAATTTTGAGTTTTAAGCGAGTTTTATGTCATGTTTCACAGTAAAGTTATAAAACCTGATCTGGACGACCTATGACGCTGAAATGTTGCATAAGTACTCTTAATAAAATCTTATTGAAATTCAGAAAGTCGTTTGAAAGTTCTCTTTCGAGATATGCACAAAAAAACTCCAGCGTGGTTGACTCCACCCCCATGGGGCTAATAGGGTTAAATACCCCTCCCTTCGAACTCTTCAAAATCGAAATATGCAATAGAATAAAGTGGAGGTACTAAATTCAAAATTCCTCGCCCGAACTCTAAATTTTGACCATGAAACCTCCAACACAGGATCAACTTGCTTAAAATAATATTGTAATTTTCTCTTTCCTTTTCTTTGAAAGATTTTCCCAAACATTTTGTATGAAAAAGGCAAAAGCTTGTTTCGCTTAAATATCCGCTTAAAACCCCTGTATCTAAGACAGTAGCAATCTCGTTCAAGAGTTACATTAGTAAAAGCTTTTTTTTTTAAAGTTCATTTAGGCACTCTCTGAAAGACCATGAAGGCACAAACATTGAAAAATCCTCTTTCCACAAAGGATCAGTAGCTAGAAATTTTTAATTGATGAGCACCGAATCCAATTTTTTTAGCTGCTCTTTGATGATTCGAATATGAATGAAGGTGGGTTTAGATTCTTGGATAGTAACACCCTCTTCTCAAAGACCCACTGGAACCCCTATCCCACTGGAAAAATAGGCTAAACTATCGTCCCCGGTAGAAAATTGTTTTCCAATTTTTGTCCCCACTGAAACTAATCAAATAAACCAATCCTCACTGCAAAATACTTTGCTATTTTTCCCATCGCACTGAATTTTCTGACTTGAAAACAAAAGAATTGAAATCCCCAGCCATAAAAAGAATGGGAGTATCAATCCCCATTGAGTTTCAGTCCGTTATTTTTATCCCCTTCAGCTGAAAAAATTCTACCGCGTCTTTGAGAAGGGGGTGTATATTATTGATACCATATCATGTTAGATTAAATTCAAATCGTCAAATGCTAAATAAATCATTGATTCTCAGACGCTAAATCCTGTGTTAATTCAATAAGGCATTTGCATTTGTCTTTGAAGCATTGGAGAGAAAATATCATGCCAAAACATCTTTTCTATGCAGTATCATTTGCTCTATTTTGATATACATTAACGGCTAAATTTCCAATATCAGGTAAAATACTAGTAGCCGTTTAAAAAGGAGGTCTATTTAATTACCTTATTCTGAGGAGTTTCCTCAATCCTGCAATGTTTATCTCATCTAGTTATAAAGTCATTAAGTAAGGTGCAATAGTAGAGAATATCCATCTTGGGGAGGGGGCTCAAGGTAAACGACCTGCCGTACGTGCGGCCCTCAAAGGTCCCTTTCTCAGCTTCCCAAAGTGTTCTGTAAGGGTTGCAATGCGAAAATATGAGAAAAAGTGGTGTAAAATTTGGAAAATCTGGCCATATTTTTTCCTTAAAATGGTCAAAACTTTTCAAGAAAATCCACCATAAGGGTCAATTTTTTCACCAAAATCTACTCAAATTTGGCTAAATCTTTTCTGCACTGTAAGGTTCCCATTTCGTAGGCCTAATTTTGGGCCACACGTACAGTACAGTCATTTTTTAATCGAGTTCCCCTTCCAGGGATAGCAATGAGCCTTCACCTTGACCAAACCATGTCATATGGGGAGGATTGTGTAGGCAGAGGCACAAGAAGACTGTTTGTGACTGTTCTAAGTGTTGATTTCACAATACACTGTAAATGAGGTGAGGCTGAACTGATCTGATCTTCTAACGGTGCAACACACTCTATGCAAAAGCTGTGATTCAATATTTCGCAAACAGGCAGCCAGTATAAACAATCACGGTACAAGCGAGATGATTACTACAACGTTCGTTACAGACTGGTCATCCTCTATAAACAAAAGCCAGTCATCGCGACTGCTATGAACGTGAAATATTTTGTACCCGCTTAGAAAGTTTTTCTACTGAAAACGGTTCTGACGCTAAAATTATCTTGTTTTTCTTTAAAAAGTAAAAAACTTCAATTCGATTTTGTTAGGCAACCATATTTTTATGGTTTTACTTAGAATAATAGACGGAATGAAGTTGTCAAATATATCAAACCATCTGATCATCATATGAATTTGAAACATATTTCACTGAAGAGTTTGCTCGTAAAGAAGATATTAAGAGAATAACATATGGAATAAGAAACGTACTACAGAAAGTAAAAGAAACGAAAGCTACAATTGGCTGTCAAGCATGATTAACAGCTTGATGATATAGCAGAAGAATGCCTGTGTCATTTTTGTCGTTAAGATAATAGCTCGATAGCTGGCCGGAATGTCGTACTATTGTTTGACAGGTAGTTACGAAATGACTCCTTTTCAATTTAGTTAGACATGTATATATATTGGAATACAGAGTTGCTTATGTTTTTCTCTTCTTCTTCAGCCATTACTTCATTAGTGAAAAGTGTATTTGTTTTTGTGTAAAATATCTTGAATTCAATAATTATTGATTATTTGAGAATACATGAACAAGAGGAGGATGGTCAAAATAATGAATTGAAATTTCTTAATCACTTATGGAAACCCTTTTTTTCGTTTGTTGATTGTATGATTAATTTTTAAATGGATATGTCGATTTCGTCGTTTGGATATTGACTTTAGAGTGCATATTTGATCGTCGCTACATCAAATATCAATCAATTGTTACAGAAACAAGAACTGTTCTTTATCGGTTCGGCCTTTTTTTTCATTTTTCTATTTTGGCTAAAGGACAACAACTGCGCGTGAAAAACAATGAAAAAATGGTGTAAGAAGTGCGAATAAATATATTGTTCTTATTCGTAATGGAATAAAATAAGCATAAATTGAGAATCATCATTTGTTACTGCTATGAAAATTGGTTTCGGACGGGTTTCGAAAGATCTGACCTTAATTAAATTTGAAAAATATTTGATATGAGATTTCAGTTATTTTTTGATAATTGCTTAGTATTGATATCGATATTCTTTTGCATACAAAAGTGTGATGGATCGCATGTAAAATATAAAGGGTAAGTCATTTACAGTACATGGGGCGTGTTCTAGTTTGACAGTGTTGTGACAATATTAGCCTATTTCGTGCATCTGTTACATGCTTTATTCTACTCAATTATAAAAGATTTCCTTCCGAGAAAGCACAATTTCCAAACAGTCACAAATCTATTAGCGGATTTTGAGCTTCATTCAAGATGCCTGACAAACTGAGACAAAATGTCAGAAAAATTTCCCATCCAGCGTAGAAAACATTTTAAAAAACGTTAAAGACAAACGTTAACAACATTTTGGGCAAGTTGGGGAGGATTTCAAGGCTTTGAATCTTCAAAAGGCTATAATAACAACGCAATACACGAAGCAAATTGTAGAGTTGAATTACTTGCTAGATTAAATTCTGCAAATTTTTCAACTTCCTTTATCGGTTTTTAAGTGAAGAAATTAACAAACACTTGTTAATATTCAAATAAAGATTTACTGCTCATTTAATTTTCCTGGTAGTGGTAGTTTAGTTTTCAGTCAAAATGAAGTGAGTTAACATGTAGTGAAATTATGACTAATGTATTTTTTTCTCGATAGAATTAAGTTTATTCGGTCACATATGAATATACCCAGTTGGCACAAACATTGTTTCAACGTTAGACTAAGAACATTATATGGCGACGTTATGAAGATTTGTTAGGGTTGAAACAGTCGTTATGTGCGAGCTAGTTTATTTTTGGCTGAACATGATCATTCCATAACTATAAAAATGATACCATCATGAATGTTTCTCGCTGGTGGTAGGAATAATGTTGTATTGTACTTTTTGTCTTTTTCAGGTGTAAAGTTTACCAGATAGAAGCAAAAGACGAGAGCCAAATTCAGAAAATCAAACGATTTATCAAGTCATTCCCAACGGTAAGGCTCTATATTCATTCCTCCTTGGGAAAACTATACTAGATTATACTGGAGAGTGGATTGTTGTTGTTGTTTGTTCAGATATTCTATTACCAACTCCAAAATCAATATATCCAAAGTCAGAAAATATTTATCTAACTTTGGCTAGAGGATCTATGGCATCACTGAGAAATATTCCGATATATTCAACATTCAGTTATAATTTAAAGAGCTAGATTTAGATATTAGCATAATACTCTCAAGTTGGACCACTAATACCTCTATTGTGTTACAAAAATGTTTTTTGTTTTTTAATTCAAAAACAGGATAAAGTTTGATTTCTCTTTACTTCCTAAAGATATTAGTTGAAAAACAGGAAGAAAATTCATCTAATGCATAATTATTGAAAGTTTGGTCCAGATGTCGCTACAATTACCGCCCGATCGGGAAAATTGACTCTGGCCCCTTCCCAATTTAAAATTTAATGGGAAAAAACTTTGAGCATTGGACAAGAGACGTGATTGGGGCTTTGATAGGAACTATCCATCATTTCGGTAGAGTTTCCACCGGAACTTTGAGAAGGGGATGTATATGTAGTATCTTCGGTGTTGACAGTTCTTAATATGGTTTCATTTCATACCCAGCAGGCACACAACCTTGTTTCAACGCCCATCTAACGTTAACAACGTCCATTTAACGTTGGATTAACGTTGAAACAACGTTGTTTGTCAGTTGGGTAGGTTTAATGGCCCGGAATGGTGCATGGAAATCGCCAGCTTTCCTACCAATTAAAATTTTGATATCTAGAAATATTTTGATAATTTCTTCGCTTTGCTCAAGTGAGGGATTGAAAGGACGGAAGGAGTTTACGAGAAAAAAATCAGGTTTCAATTCTTTAATTTTGTTTCCTTAATTGTAAGGAAATTCGTTCACTTCTCTTTTGGTTTTCTGTACGTGCCATAGAAAACATATGATAAAAACAAGTAATATTAATTTCTACTTTTCTCAATGTCAAAAACGTAAAAAACCCTAAAGAAAAACCAACACCAAGCAATGAGAGAAATATGGAATTGAAGTTTGGTCGGAATAAGATTTTGACTTTTATTTTCATCTTCATATTCAATTTATATGAAAAATTATTTATAGATCACAAGTTCACTTGAAGTTATCTTTCTTACGAAGTATTACCTTTAAACATATATTTTTTTCTTATGCGAGCAATATGTAAAAATGTGATTAAAATTACATAAATTGCCAACTTACATATCTAATTAGATAATTGCATGCTTATGTCAAACATATATTATACCATTATTACAAACACGCAAACAAACAATTTATTAGTTTGTAATTCTTGCCGATTTTTAATTAAAGCTGCAGAATGATATTTCCGTGGGAACCGCTGATTTGCGACAAACTTGGATCCGTAGATGAGTCATAATGCTACATATATGACTATGACAGCTGAGCTTTAACATGGTTTCTATGAAAATGTTCTTATACAGATGCTGTTAGATTTCAAAATTTTAATCTTAAATTTTTTCGATTTTAAATAAAACGTTTTCATAAAATTTTGTCTTGCTTATATTTTGTTCGTTATTGCAAATTTAAAATTTGGGAATCAGGACTTTTTAGTTCTTCGACAGTTTTAACCAAAATGAATCACTTTTAAAAATAATTGCTAGATATAATCTGCATATCATCACTTTTTTGGCTCAGTTTCAATTGTAAAACATATACACCCAGCCGGTACACAACGTTTTCAAAACGTTTTTTTTAGGTTTAAATTACGTTGTGAAAAAACGCGTTGCCAAAAAACGTTTTAAAAACGTTTTTTCAACGTTGTAGAGAAAACGCGTTATTTCATAACGTTTATAAAACGTTGTTGAAACGTTATAATCCAAACGTTTTTCAAAGGTTTTGCTAACAACGTTTAATAAACGTTTTTTCTAAACTTGATTTAAACGTGATTTTCATCAACGTTTTTTAAACGTCTATAAAACGTTTTTTTGAGACGAAAGTGTAGTGCCCAAGATTTATATTTGAAATATATAAATATAACCTCATTGACTCTCAGCTTTTATCCCGAGAAAATTTCTGAGACTTTACCCACCTGCTCTGAGATATAGGAAAAGATATTCTATATATCTTTTTCTCTATTACTTTATTGACTTCTCTTTAAGCGTTAAATATATTTTAATAAAACGCCCACTCCCTGTTTGAATACCTTGTAAGATCGCCCACCCGTAGATTCTCTCTGTCACGCCCTTTCCAAATTACAAAACCACGCACCGCTCCCCGTCCCGCCATCCACTCGCCGCCCCCATCGTCCGCCGAATTAACAATGGAATGGCTTCTTTTCTGGACAGCTTTCGAACGTTCGAACGTTCAAACGTTCGAATTCGAAATAACTTGTAGTTCAAAACAAAAATCAAACAAAGTAAAGGTTCTGTTAAAGTTAAGTTGGATGTTTCATGCACGAAGACTGGAAGAAGCTGGTTCTCTTACAAAAATCAACTAGATAATGTAAGTAGTTTACATTAAACTGAAAATGCTTTTGATATTTAAGTTAATTCTTAGAGGCTTTATCGGTGTAGCTTATTTCAGGTTTCAATTTCTGATGATATTTATTTTTGAGAGCAAACCCTGGAAAAATTACATTATCTTCAGTAAACTTTATGTTAAAACTTTTTATTTTAACTTATTTTCCCTCAGATTCAAGCTGGAGTGTATTATTGGTTTCCTTATTGCGACTATCCTCAGCTGACTTTGTGTGGTCGCCAGCAGAAAGTACCGAAAATATGCTAGTAAAGGTAGGTGAAATGTAACAAGACTTTAATAATATCTTTCCAAAACTATGCTAATATCTTGCGAATACCCCTGCATCACTGAGTGAGCTTGGTACTTCAAACTACTGAAATTTGACTTGAAAACACCCCTGTCTCAACGACAATAATTTAGCAAAGTCCTTAGTAGAAAACACTTCGTGAAACATAAAGTTTGGCCATGAAATTTAAGAAGTTTTTTCTTTATCCTTCTGGAGCATTCTTTTTCCCGTGGAAAGAAAAGATAGTTTTCAACGTCACAACCGCAGCTAAAAAATCTTTAAACATCAAATTTACTATTTGTCTGTTATTTTGTCAGGATCGCAAATGTGTGTGAAGGAGACCAAAGAAATCGCAATCAAGATATCGTTTTTACACTTCGAATAAAATCATACTGGGAACGTTTGGAATGATTATCACAAAGATGCCAGAAGGGAAGGACGGAAGAGAAAGAACATCAAATTTTGATTTCATTACGTTTAATTATACTGATTGTAGATTTTTCCTACCCAGAAAATTGTATAGAAAGAGCATTCAAAGAAAATTCAAATCTGTGTACGGTCTTTATATAATAGTGCACTGAATAGAGTTATTTTGGCAAAGAACGTCTTAGAGACGTGTTCAAACTAATCTAAAACTAATTTTAAAAGACGTTTTAAGTCGTCTCAGAAAACGTACCATACCGAAATTAATAAAATTAAGACGTCCTGGAAACGTCCTAGAGGACGTCCATAATTCGTTCCGAAAAGGACGTCTTTCTCGAGCTAGAAGAAAAAACGTGTTGAAACAACGTTTTTTAAACGTCTTGCAAAACGTAATCTATAAACGTTTGAAAAACGTTTTTTTGACGTTGTGAAAAAACGTTGTAAAATGCGACAAATACAACCTGAAAAAAACGTTTTCCAAACGTTGTGAAAAACGTTTTTTAAACGTTTTTTAAACGTTTTTTTGCCGGCTGGGCAGGGTGTCCCTAATTAAAGTATCGAGTCGAAACACAACTATGAGTAGAAAGTTTTATGTGCGTGTTCACAAAATTGTATTTTAAGCTCTCCCTCTTTTTTCTTTGTCATTACAATTAATTTATACGTTGTAACTACCTTTTGTAATAAACCTGTGTGATGGAGAACGTTCTTTAGCGATAACACACACAAACTTTTCTACTCAATCGCATGTTCAAACTCGATACTTTAATTAGGGACACCCTGTACATATACATAGAGAAAAATATCGATTTTATGGTCATCAGAATTTTTTCTTTGTGATTTAAGTACAAACAGTTACCGCTTTCTAATTCGACCTACTTCAATGTGATACACTCCATTATTATCCATATAGCGGTAATTAAGTAAGCCATTAAAGATTCGAACGGCGGGAGGTATTGAAAGGTTCTATGACTCAAATAGTCATAACTGCGCTGAGAAAACTAAGGCGTCGCACTTCAGAGGGCTGAAATATCATTAATCGCCCTGGTTATAGGGCGATAACGTCATTTGCAGTCCGCTTGGAACTTTATTGAAGTCGTTGCATTGAAGCGAAAAGACTAAACTAACGTCAGAAAAACACTTTTTGGTCATTTGCGGCCCGCTCGCAAGAGTACTCAAAAGCTGCATATTCTCATTTATACCTCACACGAGATCATATTAAAGGAAATTTCTAATAAGATTTTAATTGATCAATTTCATTCCAAATTGGAAAACAAACATGTCATTAGAGGTATGCTAAGCACTTTCCAATCAACGGATTCTTACTCATGAATTTTCATCAATATTTTCTTTCACTCGAAACTGCATTAATTTGCTGTATATTAAGTTTTCTTGGCAATTAATGGCTCTTAAACTTCCTCATAGAGTCCTGTAGGACAGGTAGAAAAATAGCTGACACACAATGTTTTCCAACATTCATACACGTTTTTTTTTATAAGAACGTCAAAAATTTCGAAGCTTTCGGATGTTCTTAGTTTTTTGGATTTGAAGCCTAACAATGTTCTTAAAGTTTTCTTATTTTCAGCATTTTTTGAGCATTTTGATGTAATTTCTTAAGAAATTGCATATTTTTAAGTCTCCAAAGTCTTAGTATGTTCTTAGAATGTTCTTAAATTTTTGGGCCTCGAAGCCTTATGTTCTTATATAGTTTGTTCTTATAATAAAAAAACGTGTACAACGTCATGTTTTGACGTAGGGTGTCAATCGGCTTGGAACTTTTTAATCTCACCCCTGTAAAATAATGGCTGGCTACAATATAAAAAAGACACACCTGTCTCACAGCCCCGGTGGGACCTCTCCCAACGCATCGGGATGAAAGTTTCGATCAAAATCCAAACGGGGGTAGAAATTTACTCTATCTTCATCATGTCAAAAAATCCAGTTTGAAAGTTTTGGAGTGCAAGTTTTTCCATTGAATTTCAAATGGGATGACAATAGAGTCAAACATCAGTGGGACTGAAATTGTAAGGTAGTTTTCCCACCGAGGAAATGATTCAAATTTCTGGTGGGGTGGAGGTCCCACCGGGCTTTGACACAGGGATGTTAGAAGAAAAGAAAAGTAGATATAATACCGTAGCTGATTAATAGACAAGCGCACGTTTTAAAAATCACAAACGTTCGGGCTGCATTTTGGTGATTTTTAAGACATGTGGTCACAAACATTTGCCAAATCTGTATTTCAAATGTATTTCAAACAAAACTTTGACTAAACGCATGCCAGATTCTATACCTATTTCAGAGACCGTGAACGTTGGTTCCGTTTTGATATTAATGTCACTGATCTGTCTGCAAAGAATTGAACTGTTTTAACTTACTACGTTGCAATAACTAGATGCATCTCATCTCTAAGAGTATTTTTTGCATAAATCTATTTCTCTTTCCTGTAGCAAATCGATGTTTGGTCTGATAGTCCACAACATTGTCAGTTGATGGTCACCAAAGAGCAAAGCATCAAGTTGGACGCATATCTATCCAAAGAAAATATCCAAAGAAAGATTTTGATCAAAGACGTTCAAAAAGCAATTGATAAAGAACTAGAGGAAAACGATGAAAGAGTCAAGCAGAATGTATACAGCGCCTTCAGGAGGAGGAGGATATTCAATTACAAGAGATTCAACAGGTTTGGTGATGTAAGTGAAACATTTAAACATAAAGTCTAAAACGTGAAACATCTGTGCATAATAAACCCCTGTCTCAGTGACCAGGCCCGCTGTCTTGGCTATAAAGAAATCTCAAAGACTCACTAGTTTTATAACTTTTAAATCGCTTTTAAATGCGATTTTTTGACAGTGTACTTAAAACAAATAAATTTCCAATTTTTGAGTAAAGATTTTCAATATATTTTGACCAGCGGATTTCCTCATTATCCCACCGAGGCTTAAAATTATGCTTTTTGTCGACTTTTTACACCGGGTCACTTATGCGGGGTGTCATAATATTCCATGGACATAAACTTCAAAACATCTTGTGTCAGTTAGTAAGATGCATGAATCTGCAGAAACGATGTTTAAATATCGATTTAGCATTTATGAGATCCATGTAACATTAAGATAATTGTTTAATTAAAGTTGTGTTTCAGTTAGCTCACCTTTTGAATAAAAATTGAGTTATTTTGGATCAGATAGGATATCAAAATATTATTTATCCAGATGAATTTATTTCAAAACTTCGCTGTTAAAAAAAAACAGCGAAATTTTGAAATAAATTTATGTATTTGCTCTACACAGTTGTTTAGCACTCTTTTAATTGGTGTTCAATTATTATAGATACTTCACGAGTTGAAACGGTTACAATGCCGGTTCAAGAAGAAGATGGAAATAATGGAGATAGGAAGATCATATGAAAGAAGACCACTTGTCGTCGTAAAGGTGAGAACTATGTTACTATCCCATAATGCTTTACTTTACTCGACTTGCTCTTGAAAATGTGACTTCAATGTGATTAATTGATTTAATACTGTCTATTTATACGTAATAGTCCTGCGGATCCGCATCATTTAAACAGGTGCCTTTATTAATAATATCATTATCTGGTGGTATATATTGTTTTTTAAACTGCAATATTCCTGCAATGCCTCATGGCTGTAATGATGTAATGCAATGAAAAACTTAATTCTCATGAACTGGATTTGAATCCGGCTTCAGTGAATTCTTCGCCAAATTTTTCTTATTTACTGAAACAAAGACCATATCTTTATCATGAAGTTAGCAGCAAAAACAAAACCATTGATCTTTCCAGATAACAAAGAATGTTTTAAACGAATGTATATCGAACAAGAAGATCGTTTGGATAGATGGTGGAGTCCACTCTCGTGAGTGGATTAGTGTGGCTGGTGCCATGTGGATGATCAAAGAGGTAAACAAATATTTTGATTTCAAAACTTTTTCATCAGAGTGAAGGGAAAGAAGAGGGGAGTAAGATATTTATTAATTTGGTTAAACCATAATCAGTTTTTGGCGACCGTAGTCCAGTAGCAGAGCATCCGACTACGATGCGCAAGGTTATGGGTTTAACCCCCATCCGGGTCATACCAAAGCTTTCCAAAATGGTACTTGATTCCTCTCTGCTTGATTCTCAGCAATTAAGAAAAGGATCAAGGGTAAATGGAACATTCCAGGGAGAAAGAATGGCGCCCTCCCATACCTTCGGGTGGATAGCTATTGAAAGAGGAGCCTTCGGGTCGCAACATTAGCAATCTTTTTGAATTATTTCTTGCTTGTGTCAATGGGTCAAAACGACGGGTGTGCACAAAGGCTATGATCCCTTATTTGTTTAAAAGGACAGTTGAAACACTATTGAGTTAGTCATAATCAATGCGCTGGTCCTGTATTCAATATATTTCAGTTAGAAAACTTGTCACATAAATAGAACTTTCTAGGTCACGAAGAAAAATAAAAAAACATCATATTGATAAATAAAGTATTTGAGGAAGTGTTCGGCTTAATGTCGCCGGTATAACATTATTCCTTGATATTGATATGTTTGTTGTCTTTTGTTGAAAATAGCATGTTAGAAGACAATATCTGTAAACAACTTGATCTAAATATCATAATTTTGTTGAGCTACGTATAAATTTATCACATATCAAGTTTCTAACCATTCAAGATTCTTTCGAAAGGGGATGGCTAATAATCGGATTTTGAAAGTAGTACGGCGGTTCATATATTTACACATCACTCTTATTATATATTGGAGTATATGACGTAACTTTTAACATTTCTTTGCGAAATGCAGGCAGAAATCACCAAAGTGATTTATCAAATCGCTGCCATGTCACGCGGAAAGAACGCCTCCTTTACTACGGAAAATTAAATGCGCTGATTTAAAATTTTGAAATTTCGAAATGATCTATATTAATTATGGCGGACGCTTAGTTTCGCATTAAATGTAACGGTCAATATTGGACTCCACGTGGCGCCAAAGCTAACAAAAACGGCTTTTAGGGATATTGATAGAGACAAGGCGACTTAGAAAAATTGTAATTTGCGTCAGGCTGTTTTTGTTATTTTCTACTCAGCATTTAGGAAAAGATGTTACCGAGGGAAGTCCGGGGAAAGTTTAGCATTGTATTTGTTCCCTAAGTGTGGCCTTTGTTTTTGATAATATTTATATCATATCTATATTTGATAATCTGAGATCCACATTTAGGAATGTTACATAATTAACTAATGCCAGGCTAATATTTCAGCTGTCGCTTTTGCCGTGTCCCTGCTTTTTTTTGTAATTTAATGCAGAAAGATTAATTTAAAGTAATAAGCCGGGTTGCATTAAACTGTATATTCTTAGTCCGTTTTTTTCCGTGGAAATTTTCGATTGTATTTGTTGAAATTGTTTCTCATCTCCTGTTTTAAAAGTTTCTTGAGATTTTTAAATACTCTTATGCGTATATGTAAACAATCTGAAAAAAATGTGATTATCCTGTGAAAACTAAAGAGAGTTAAGCTTTACATATTTTTACTTACAGCTCTTAATTTCCAAGAAAACCTCGATCCAAAAGTTATTAGAAACACATGTTTTCTACATCGCGCCTGTCTTCAATCCGGACGGTTATGAATATACATTCACCGATGATCGTTTGTGGAGGAAGACGAGAAGACCAACCAACAAAAAAGGATGCATTGGAACGGATGTCAACAGGAATTGGAATTTCAAATGGGGACGTAAGTTTGATATTTCTACGTAAGAACAATGTTCATCTAATGTCCATAAAATACAATTATTTTAAACGTTTTTTATAAGAACAAACCATACAAGAGCATAAGCCTCCAATGACCAAAAAACATCCTAAGTAATTTTGGATGTTCTTATAGAAAAAGTGTATTGTAGGACAGTCAAACCAGCGTTGTTAGGGCTTTCACTTGTTTTTGGGTTAATTTTGTTCTCACCGGTTGGAGAAGCTTAAAGCAAAATATTCCATGTGAAAGCAAAGCATAAAAATGGTGTCCATCTAGCGTCTATGACATTCAAATAAGGTTATTTTTCATTTCAACTTAGCAGCAGGGTCATGCTGCCTTCTAGGCTGTATTCCCAGTCTTATTGAAACAATTTTGTCAGAGTTGGTGGATCCTGACATCCTGAATCTTAAGTCTGATTGGTAAGAGCCCTACATTCCGAAGTAAGGTTACAATCACATATCAACATATAGTCTAAAATGTTGAAGGAAATTCCTTGTTTCTGTTTTCTCAAATATAATGACCTCGTTTAAATAGGAAGTGTTTTAGTTCCATATTTTCTTTTCCAGTTGACGAGAAAAATAAAGAGCCCTGTGGATTAACTTACCACGGCGAGAAACCCGAATCGGAAATATGTGTTCAACATTTTGCTCGGTTATTCCGTTACATTCAACCGAGGCTTCAATCATATTGGACTTTGCATTCTTATGGTCAATTAGTTTACGTACCATATTCATATACCAGTAAATTTTCACCATATGTTAGTGATTTGGTGAGTATTTATGTTTTATTAATACAATATTTGTGAGCGCTATCAGAATCATTAAAGAGAACAAATGAACTAGGTTCGAGTTTAAACTTAATCAATTATATAAGATCGAATCCATTCTAGTGAGTGGCTCTCTCTTCCTGCGAGGCGGATGTTCACCGAAGCAATTAGTGAACGAAAGGTGGCTCCATTATGTGATTGGTTTACGTGGGCTCAAACATAACCTTTCGAACAGAAGACTACCACACTAAAACTTAGCCTTGATTTTCAGGTTGTAAGCTTTTTTCCTATTTTTGATGTTCCTGGTTTTCCTAAGTAATTTAAACGTTATTTCGGTAGGTGTCAATTCAAATATTACGTAATGTTAAAACTTTGATGACCCTAGATTTACAAGTTTCCAATGTTTCCAATGGATTTACATTCCAAAAAACATATATATGAGAAAATATACTTACAGTTTTTATATCCAGGCTTACTACAACTCAACCACACCCAAAACCTTAGTTATATGCATAGTAGCTTGCTAGTCTGGAGATCCATAAGAATATCATCGTTTGTGCTTTGGCTTTACCTTCAAATAGCAGTTGAAAACACAGCCAATCAGATTCATTATTCACTCAATGGTCGGACTTTCTTAGAAAAAACGCAACACTGTCAACGCTGAAAAAACGCTATCTATACTTTTTTTAAACAAACTAAATCGAGATATGTACTCACAGGTTAGGTTCGTCCTGGACAGAGCTACTTAAATATATTCTAGTACGCACACAAAGTCGTAAAATATCAGACTTAGGCCTAAATGCGAAGTACCTTATTGGCCATTTTTACACCGGCCTTATAAATACCAGCCCCTTTTAAGTCAGCCCTTTTCACGCCACAGCCTAATTTTGAACTTACGCCAATTAGGGCCGTTCACAACGCCAAAATTTGTAAAAATGGCTACTTATGCTTCAAATTAGTAAATAATGACTTAAATTGTCATTTTTCAGTAGTAAACTGTTAAAAATTCCATTGAAAATCACTGATTTTTTAATATATGAAATATTTCACTGAAGTTTTAAGTATGGAGTAAAACAATGAATAATTTTCGTCTTTGAATCATACCTGAAATCCTTTAAATTGAGAAATAATGATGAAAAATTAACGCCGTTTTTAGGTTACAATTTTGGCCCTTTTTGCACCGGCTCTTTTAACACCGGCCATTATTACGCCAAGAACCTAAAAATAACATCAATAGGGGCCGTGTAAAAAGGGCCGATAAGGTATTTCGATATTTCGACTTTCCCGGTATTTTTTGTCAAACGATAAACGATTTTCAATGTTATTATTTTTATCCATTTATAGATTCAAGCACTATTCGTATTCCGAGAAAAAGCAAAATCACGGAATAATCAATTCTATGGTTTAGGAACCACGCATGTTTTAGAGAGTAAGATATATCTGGATTTTATAACAGAAACCATTTTCAATCGACCCACATTACACCCTCATTAAGAACTAGAGCTAGAATTAAAAAAATCAGTGTAAATTTGGACCAAAATCATTGGCCATTTCAGACTTTAAGGGTATTTAATTATTGAGCAAACTCTTGGATTATTAATCGTACCTACACGGTGCTTGTATGGAACTTTAATCCCCTTTGACATCAATGTAAAATGATGAAATTTTCATTTCAATGTTTTTAAACTGATGATGGTGGTCTGATGACACCGAAACGTCTTTAATAAATTTATTTTATGAAAATAAAATGAAGTCGCTTCTGTGTTTGAAATTTTTATTGAAATCATTCAAGAGGATCAATCAATTTGACAATGTAAAATGCATTTGCTTTTTAAATCGATTGGTTTTGGTCTAACCTGTACCCTTAATTTTCATTTTTAGATGGTCTTTTATTATTTGGCACATCAATAGACTACATGCATGGTACTCTAAACATTACATACTCTTTCAACGTTGAGATGAGACCAAGTGAAGCGACTCTCGGTCAAAATCAAAACCCAACAGAACTTTTTCTTCTTTCACCGAAATCTATAGTACCAGCATCCTCCGAAGTTTTTGATGGAATTATTGGAACTGTTGAGCATATTTATGGACGGACTGAAAACCAATTATAAAGGATTAATATAGACAGATCCTGATCTGAAACCCTTACAATCTTGCACCCAGACCAACCTGCCTCGCTTTTGAATGCTACTAATGGGCATGAGAAATTCGTTTAATAAATTCCTATCCTGAGAGTTATTTAGATCATGAAAATTCAAACTCAGAGACTGGGTTCGAGTTTGAAAGCTTTATAGAGACATGGACATGGTGGTAGTAAAATGTTCAATGAACTAATTGTCATAAGCCGAAACAACTTAGAACAAACATGGCAACAATAGAAACAACAATTGGAATGCTTTCATTTTTGTTGTTGTTTTGATTTTGTATCGCGCTACCTACAGTTTGCTTTCATTAACCTGGTGACAATTGGTCATAACTTTCTTACGCGCATGCTAAACCTCTAAAGGTGCTTAAAAATAACGAATTATGCAAAATAGTCAATTCTTGTTTGCATCGAGCTGTCATGAAATGAATTTGTCATTAATAAGGCGCCCTATTTCAAGAATATCCCGCTATAATTTGTTGTCATTCCCAGTCCTTTTAGTGACGCGCTGAGCTTGTGAATCCAATATAACTTATTAGTGTCAGCTTGCTTGTTTTCAACCATCCCTTTAGAACTGTCTGTGTGTGTGATCTGTTTTCAGGTTAAATTTCACATTCTTTAACGTCTCTTAAGGGCTCTGGATATACGCAATTTTTCGATTTTACACCAACTTAAATGGCAATTTCTGCATTTCAAAAAGATTAATGTATAACTTTTTTTATATGTCCTGTTAAACTTACCTTTTTAGAATTTAAAAATCGAAAAATTGAGATGAAAAAATTAAATGGAGAAGAAAACGAAGGGTTTTTCGAAGAAGAGTATTTCACCTTTCAAAGCCCTAATCTCGGTAAAAATCAAACATTTTGGATTTTTTTTTGGTTCAGGAGATGTATCTATTTAGTATCTAAAAATACAATTTCGGAAAATTTTTGTGGAAGTATCTTCATGTAAAATCTCAAAAAAAACTCATTTTTGGCAATTTTCTCCACTGAATTTCCATACAAAAACAGCTATAACTTGGGATGTAGCCAAATAAAAAAATTTTCCGAAAAATTTAAATAAAGAAATTATTTTTCATTAACTTAAAAAAAGTTTGAAACAATAAAATGATTTCCCCAATGACATTAGGCTTTTTTTGTGAAAAGTATATGAATAGTGTCAACGTTTTATTAAGGTCCATGCCACACTTATTCCTTAATTACTCATGATGTAATTACTTAAATTCATTTTTTCAAAAGCAGTTTGTTCTTAAACATGTCAAAGAAGCGAAAACATAAGGTTTTATCTTCAAATTCTGAAATTGATTTTTCACTATGACCAGAGCCCTTAATTTCCAGCGATCAATGCCAGCTATGGTTACGGTGTTAGAGGGTAAGGATATTATGATGATTTTAACTTAAGATATATAATTTATTATTATAACCAAGGATTTAAAAAGAAATGTATAGTTTTACCTGTAATAAATAAATTTTCAGTTGTATTGAATTGAAATGTGCTTACGTAGACATATCTGTAAAATTTTCTTCCGAATCTTAACATCAAAATAGTCTTGATTGATATCCAGCTTATCAGTTATCAATATACATCACCAGTTTGTATTCTCCTTTTGACGGAGAAAGATAAGGGTACAAATCCTATTTTTTGGTTCAAGAAAAGTTTCAGCCTGTTTTTTTTCTGCTGCAGATTATAGAGTCAGACTAAAGTGTCATCACGATAAAATAAACTTCAGCTTTGGATAGGCATCTCTATTTTTTTGCATGAACATTTTAAAGGATAAAAAATCTATGTCTAGCTAAATGTACGATAAAATTAATTTCATTTATTTAAACTTGAATATGACCAACGATGACCAATTTGAATTCATTGTTAAATGGTTAACAGACCGATATTGCAATAAAAACCGCACAAATGATTCTCATAATAAAAGTGTTACTTTAATTGAATCGAAATAATAGACAGACTTTATGTTATGATTGTCTATCACTGACTATTTAAAAAAAGCATTGATGTCATTTTTAAGTTGTGTTTTCAACGATGAGAATAAAAATATCAACTTTGAACTTAATCCAAGATCTTGGATTGTCGTCATGGTTACTTTTCCTTTCGTTGATTGCTCGCTGAATAGAATCTGGATTGGTCGGCACATGTCGATATATGATTTTGGCCTGTGCTTTTCACGGTAGGACCAAAAGGCTTTTGAATATTACATTGAATTATGAATTAAACTAAATTGAGTAGTGCTAACATTACGGTACGTACCACTTTTCGTGAAATCCTTTCAAAATGACAGACATCGTTTCCAGGCTCTTAAGTACTGTCGTGCGCGCTCAGATCTTGGTCTGACGTAAACACAAATGTGGCTGTTAAAAGGTTTTATTAATGACTGGTCGAAATATTAAGAAGTTAAAGGTAGCAAACTAGAAATCCAAACAGAAAATAGAAAACAAAAAATGTAAAGTCGAGTTCTCAAGTTCTTTTAAAAACGACAGTAAAAATAGTTTTGCTCCCACTATCACAACACCCACACACGTTCTCTTAATCTCTCTCTGTCGAACTAGTTTACAAACAAAATAGTTACAAAATATAAACCAAATCTAATTTCCCTTGAGGGTCAACTAGCAGTAGACGCAAGGGAATGTGACGCAATGCAAAACAAAGAAGCCTCGTGAGACGCAATGAAATGAAAAGACACTTAAGAAAAGAACTAATACAGGGTGTCCCTAATAAAAGTATCGAGTTTGAACATGCGATTGAGTAGAAAGTTTTATGTGCGTGTTCACAAAATTGTATTTTAAGCTCTCCCTCTTTTTTCTTTGTCATTACGATTAATTTATACGTTGTAACTACCTTTTGTAATAAGCCTGTGTGATGGAGAACGTTCTTATATTTTAGTGATAACACACACAAACTTTTCTACTCAATCGCATGTTCAAACTCGATACTTTAAGGGCTCTGACCATAGTGAATTTTTCATAATTGCCGTGTTTAAAATGTGTTTTCTGACTGATGTAACCAACAAAACTATGGCATGTTATACATTTTCTGTTAGAAAAACTATTCCTAAATCTGAAAATTCAAAAGTTGCATTGAAAAAATTTGACGAAGAAGAAAATGAAGACTTTTGCGAGGAAGAGTATTTCAACTTTGAAGAGCTTAGTTTCGGCGAAGAAAAAACATTTTGAAAAAATTTTCGCAGTAGATGGTGTATCTTTTACCGAAGAGTAAAAATTTTGGCGGAAAATTTTTGTAAATGCTTCTTTGTCCCGAAATCTTCAAAATAGTGGTTTTTCATCAATTTTTCATCTGGATTTTGCTTACAAAAACAGTCATAACTTTTGACACATCTTTTTAGAAAAATTTTCCGCAAAATTTAAAATAGCTCAATTCTTTCCGGAAAGTTTGAAAAAAGTTCGAAACAAAAAGGTTAATTACCAATTAAAACTTAGCACTTTTTATAAAAGAAGGTGATGCAACATATTATTAACGTCTTTTTAAAGTTCATAACGTCATTCTTGCAATTAAGTTTTTAATTACTCTTAAGGGGTTTGATTAAAAAGCAACTTATAAGGGCAATTCTATTGTTAAAAGTGTTAAAGAATCTAAAACATAACTTTTATGTTCAGATACTAAAATCAATTTTCTGACTATGGTCAGAGCCCTTTAATTAAGGACACCCTGTACATATACATAGAGAAAAATATCGATTTTATGGTCATCAGAATTTTTTCTTTGTGATTTAAGTACAAACAGTTACCGCTTTCTAATTCGACCTACTTCAATGTGATACACTCCATTATTATCCATATAGCGGTAATTAAGTAAGCCATTAAAGATTCGAACGGCGGGAGGTATTCAAAGGTTCTATGACTCAAATAGTCATACCTGCGCTGAGAAAACTAAGGCGTCGCACTTCAGAGGGCTGAAATATCATTAATCGCCCTGGTTATAGGGCGATAACGTCATTTGCGGTCTGCTTGGAACTTTATTGAAGTCGTTGCATTGAAGCGAAAAGACTAAACTAACGTCAGAAAAACACTTTTTGGTCAATTGCGGCCCGCTCGCAAGAGTACTCAAAACTTGTTGAAGTCATTGCATTGAAGCAAAAAGACTTGGCTGACGCTAGAAAAAAAAGTTGTTTGAATGTCCGATATGGATAATATTAGTAATAGCGTTAAGCTTTCGTTCATTGTTGTCATTAATTCTGCCCTTGCAGTTTGATTATTAGCCCTCTAATGCCATTTTGCGCCCTCCGCTTCGCGTCGTGCCCAAAAGACACTCGCGGGCTAAAAATCAAACTGCGCGGGCAGAAAATAACAACAACGACCTCAAACTGAACGCGATTGTTATATTATTCGATAATATTGAAAGTCACCGTCAGAGAAACTCTCATAAACGACATTTTACCATTTCATACACTCCTTTTTCAGATGAAAATTCTATTTTTCTCTAAAATCGAATTATAGAATGGCAACTGTATAAAACTACTGGGAAAATTTTCTGAGTGAATAGATCAATAAAGCAAATTATATGGAAAGCTGCATATTCTCATTTATACCTCACACGAGATCATATTAAAGTAAATTTCTAATAAGATTTTAATTGATCAATTTTATTCCAAATTGGAAAACAAACATGTCATTAGAGGTATGCTAAGCACTTTCCAATCAACGGATTCTTACTCATGAATTTTCATCAATATTTTCTTTCACTCGAAACTGCATTAATTTGCTGTATATTAAGTTTTCTTGGTAATTAATGGCTCTTAAACTTCCTCATAGAGTCCTGTAGGACAGGTAGAAAAATAGCTGACACACAATGTTTTCCAACATTCATACACGTTTTTTTTTGTAAGAACGTCAAAAATTTTCGAAGCCTTCGGATGTTCTTAGTTTTTTGGATTTGAAGCCTAACAATGTTCTTAAAGTTTTCTTATTTTCAGCATTTTTTGAGCATTTTGATGTAATTTCTTAAGAAATTGCATGTTTTTAAGTCTCCAAAGTCTTAGTATGTTCTTAGAATGTTCTTAAATTTTTGGGCCTCGAAGCCTTATGTTCTTATATAGTTTGTTCTTATAATAAAAAAACGTGTACAACGTCATGTTTTGACGTTGAGTGTCAATCGGCTTGGAACTTTTTAATCTCACCCCTGTAAAATAATGGCTGGCTACAATATAAATAAACCAGCCGAGGCTGGAAGGTCAGCCAATAGAGCTTAGCTAGATAGCTTTAATAAGTGGGTTAACAGATGTAAGAGATGCACTGAAACAGAGTAGACTAAATATGTTGAATAATGTACAAAATGTGAAACATTTGATAACTTGATTTAAAATTATGTAAAACAAGCCTGAGAGCTCCTCCAACCCCCCCCCCCCCCCACGAGAAGCTCAAAGTATACTTCTCTTTAGCATTGTCCATATAGTACGTACGCAAAGATTTTCCAAATATTTGACACCCCTCCCCCTTGTAGGCAGAGAACAATAGAAATGACTTTGTTTAAACAATAGATGTACGCTTTTGCTGAACCCCCTCTCCCCCTTCACTGTGTACGTACTATATGGATGGCCAGTCTGGGTAAATAAATTTTGTAGTTTAGTAACCGTCAAGTTACACAACATGCACACAACCATCTTGAAGACTTTGCTGGTCACAAATGATAATCGAAAGCAAAACTTAAAATTCACAACTATGCGGGAAGCTCATTTTCCCCCGTTTTGCTTTAAACTCGCTTTTGATTGGTCTATGAATTTGGGCGATTGATTTACCGCCTTGGCGGAATAAACACACAACCATAATAAATAAATTCAACAGGGCAGCGGTGTAGCAATTAATTTCAACTGGGAGTCCTCTCTTCTGTGCCAAGCACTGGCAGTGTTTTTTTAACTTTAAAACAATGTTAAATGAAGACCAGATTGATCTGTTTGTTATGGCTGTGCAAGTTGTGACGAGAGTGTGCACAGCATGTTGTGTAACTTGACGGCAGCCCGCTTTCTG